>NW_027130813.1:0-179226 GCF_026122565.2 Emydura macquarii macquarii
CTGTTTGCAATGGCAAGCTATCACTATAGGAGTGGGTGGGTCAGGGGCGTGCGGTGTCCTGGTCCTGCTGTCAGTCTTTGGGGATCTGCAGGGAAGCTTGGGACCAGGGGCAGTTTGCAAAGAACCAGCCTAGAACAAGGTGAGCTGCGCTGTCTCTTGCTGCCATAGGGAGCAGCCTCCTTTGTCTCCTTATCTGTGCTTCTTGTGGGTGATCATTCTTGATTCCCAGAAACAAAGTCACCTTACGCTGCAGCCTTGCAGCAGGAGCATTTCAGGTTTTTCTCCCACTGCTCTGGAGGTGCCACAAACATCCCAGCCGCAAAGGCGTCAGAGCACTCTGAGCAAAAGAGCGGCTACTCCAGCAGTCTGGTAAACAGCTCCGAGGTTCCACCCATCCCTGTCAGACTGGATCATGCGTGTGCAATGCCTCTTCTGATCTCATTTCAGCCTGTCTGTGACAAATACCCTGGCTGGAGATTTGGCTGCATCAGAGACCTCAGCACCGATTTACTGCTTCCCGATCACCATGAAGGCTTCTCTTGCCGTCTGCATCCTCGCTGCTCTCCTGGCAGTGGGTGAGTCAGGCTCTGTTCCTACAGGGGCTGATTTCCTGACTTCTCCAACATAATTAACATAACTGATCATCAGCAACAGAATAATGGAGGCCAGTTGGGAGTGTCTAAATGACAACATCAGAGGAGGACAGCGCTGGAAGTCACAAAGTCCCTGTGACAATGAGAGAAACTGTTCGGGAAATGGGAGGAAATATTTATTCTTTAAATCCGGAGAAACGTGTCCTGACTGGGTGCATTTCAGAGCTGGCCAGAAACCAAGGAGATTTCTGAAGGGGGTTTCCACACAGCTTTGTCTGAAAGGAAACAGATCTGATTTCAGTAGCACGACCTCAAGACAACATAAAAAACATTTCTAGCTGATTCCCAGCTGGAGTCAGTTAAATTCAGGAATGGAAGGGGGCAAGGAAGGGACAAATCTAGACACATCATGTTCTCTCTCCTCCTCCAGGGTCCTGTCTGCAGTGTGAGGTTTGCTTTGCACAAGGAAACAGCTGCACAAGCAGCATGCAGACCTGTGTCCCCGGGCAAGACACTTGTGTCATCGTTCTTATGGAAATCATGCTGGGTAAGTGAGGTGGATCCTAATCAGCACGGGTCCAAGAACAGGAAGGGGGAGCCAGGACTCCTGGGTTCAATGCCAGACCCCGTGGGCTCACTGCCCAAGGGAGCCTTAGGCTCAGCCGGGCAAGCAGTGGTTCTCAAACGAAAGACCTAGGCGGCCCCAGCAGATTCCCAGGGGCTGCAGTTTTGGCAGTTCAAATACTATTTTGGTGAGAGTCTAGCCAGGGCGTTATTAGAAGTGCCATGTCAGTAAAGGAAGACACCCTTCGCATGCCAAGAAGACGTGCTTGGAAGAACACCGCCAAAAGTGAGACGGTTGTAACCAAATGTATGAACTTCCCCACTTTCTTGTAAGAAAGTTTCTGGTACTTTTTTTGGTTGCAAAGTGGTCGCTCTGATCAGGGAACCGTTTTTTATTTCAGTCACCGTGGAGGGGAGAGGAGAGAACTCGAGCCTCCTGTAGACAGAAAAACCGCCCTAGTGCACCCACCTGGCTGCTCCGGGGGGCAGAGCGGGTGCCGTGACAGGGAGCTTGGGGAAGGGTTTGTGGGACCCTAAAAGTGGCAGCGACTGCACATGAAGCCTCTGGTGGCTGCACGTATCCACCGCAGCCGTGCTTGAGACTCAGTCCAGGTGATGAGCCGGACAGCTGAGTCGACTGCCCAGCCCCTGGGTCAGGGGCCCGGGCTCCCTGTACGGTGCATGGGGAGAGGGAGGCGCCTGAGGAAGGGGGCCACAAAAGCCAGCATGCCGAGCAGACAGCAGCCTTGGGTAGCCAATAGGAAACAGGGACGAGAGGGGTGTGGCCTAAACCCCGCCTCTAACCCGGAGTTTGGCCTAAGTCACGGCTGCACAGAGGCACCCAGCTCTGCTTGGGGTCCACAGCCGGGAACCCTCGCCGGGCGTCTGACCTGGGTCAGCCCTGCCTTGGAATAGGTGGTGGTGGAGGAGGGGCTGCCTTGAGACTCCAGCAGCTGGGCACACAGCTGGGCCATGGGGGAGCCAAGTTCAAATCCCCACTCGTCCCGAATCGGGGTGGGGACTTCCGCCCCAACTTCTCCCCTCCTATGGTTGTGCCTGGCCCCCGGCCCCCCAGTGGGTCTCTCTCAGTCTCTCCACGTTGTATGAAATAGTTGAACATTCCCTGGAACCTGATTCTCCCCCGTCCATGGGAAGCAACCAACCCCCTGGGATCTTGGGTAAACAGAGGTAACCCCACCACCCACTCCAGCCCTGGCTGTGCTTTGTGCCCGGCCTGATCTGCTTGGTTCGCTGGGTGATTGTCCAGGATCTAGCCAGGCAGGTGATATCGGCAGGAGACACCAGGTTTGTGAATCCTGCCGTGGCTAAGGGGTGGCTGGACGCACGGCGTGGGGATTTTGGTGGCCCTGCCCAAACCCACTGGTGAAAATTTGGTCAACTAAAGACCTTTATGGGCAGGAGATTCGGGTCCTCCAGGGGAGGCAGCAGCTGAGTGAGGAGCTGGAGGATATAAATGATGGATTTAGGTGACAAAATCACTTTGTTTACGCTTGTGGGACCTCGGATGAGTCACTTCCCCCCCCTCCGTGCCTCAGTTTCCACATGGGTAGAGGGAGGATAATGGCACAGCGCGTCGTTTTGAACATGGTGCCAAAGGGGTGTGGGAGGAAGGGGAATAAGTCTCTGTCTTCTCCTCCTGTGCAGCGGGGTGAAGACCCAGACCACTGTCAAGGCCTGTGCGACATCCAGCGAATGTAAAATCGGCCCCATCTCTGTGAATTTTGGGAAGGGAATGACAATGAAGATGAGCTCTGCCTGCTGCGTGGGAGAGGCCTGCAAAACAACCACGGTTACAGGTACATCTCCCCATCTCCGCCTCTCCTCCCCCACCCCCGCACCTCCAGCTGCCTGGCACCTCCCCCACGTTAACATCCTTGGACTGGTCCTCCCGCCCTGCAGGGGGCACCCCATGGAACCACACTCAGCCCCTGGCTGGGAGGAGTCTAGTGGGCGGGGCTCTAGGAGCCCCCAGGTGTGAACCCAGCTGCCCCCACCTGGAGCAGGATCCAGGCTCCCTGCTGCAAACCTCCCCGCTGCCCCCGGAGCTACAGCTCCCCCTGCAGGGTGCACCAGGGCAGAGCTGTGCAGCCCCCAGCTGCTCTCCCGGCACCGATGCCTGCCGGGGCTCGTCCCCCGGAGCTGACCTCGTTTGCTCTGCTTCCTCCCAGTGCCCCCGGCTGACACCAAAACCAATGGACGAAACTGCCCTGGCTGCTACACTATGCCCTCTGGGCAGTGCCGGGAGGAGACCGTAGATTGTATGGGAGCCGAGACCCACTGTATCGACGCCACCATGACCGTACAATCCGGTAACTTCTCTTCATTTCTTCTGGGGTTATTTTTCCTTTGATGTTCCCCCCATAGAGCAGAAGCGAGATGCTGGGTGGGGTCTGTGTGGTAAAGGCATCGGCTGCAGATCAGGACACCTGGGTTCTGTTCCCAGCGCTGACCTCCTGGGTCACCCTGGGCCAGTGTCTTCCTCTCCCTGGGCCTCTAGACCTGCTGCCATCCGCTGCCTGTGTGTGGTTCAGTCTGTAACTCTTGAGGGTAGAGCAGTGGTCCCTAAACTTTTTACTTGGCCCCCCCTTACCTATGTCCATGCCCCCTTTGGTCGGGACCAGGGCCACGGTCGGGGCCAGGATGGCAGCTGTGGTTGGGGCTGCAGCTGGGAATAAGGCAGCATTGGGGGTCTGGGGCCGATGCTGTTGCCCTAGGGTCGAGAGCCGGAGCTGAGGCCGGGGCTGCAGCTGGGGGCGGGTCTGGGGCCTGGAGCATTGTCAGAAGCGGTACAGCAGCCGGGCCACGGTCAGGGCCAGAGGGTGAGGCTGGGACCGAGGGCGGGGCCAGGAACGGAGGCGTGGCCCTGTCGGGAGCCAGGGGCTGAGGTCAGGGGCAAGTCTGGGGCCGGGAGCGGTGGGAGGTGGAAGCAGAAAAGGAACCGAGGCTGAGAGCAGGGCTGGAGCTGGAGCCGAGTGGGGCCGAGGGGGGCAGAGTGGCACTCCCTCCCCACCCCCAAACATTCCGCCGTGCCCCCCGAGGGTGCACCCCACAGTTTGGGGACCTGTGTGGTAGGGACTGGCTGAGTCCTGGATCTAGTGGCATACCGTGGGGCTCTGGCGCCCAGTGCTTCCATTTGCACCCCCCATCAAGCCCCCACACGAAGCCGGCTCACAGCAGCAGCAGCAGCCAGACTCGGCCTCGACTCCAGGTCTCTGCCCTGCCAGAGCCCGACCCACCCTGCCTGCGCCGCCAGCGGGAGACCAGCACAGGAGTGCGCGCCTCTCGCCCGGGGCCGGCACTTTGGTGTGGGTGGGAAGGGAGGCGTGTGCTTTGCAGAGCCTGCTGCTTTGCTCCACCTCTCCCAGCCAGCCCGGCAGCCCCGCTCCCTCCAGGTTCGCTCACATGAAGGGCCTGGCCGGCGCCCCCCGAGGCCAGCGCCCATGGGCCATGGCTCCTCCCATCCCCCGTCGGTCTACCACTGCCTGGATCCCTGGACAGACCTTGGCTGCGATCAGGGTCCCCTCTTCTGCCAGCTGTTAAAAGACTCCTAGAGATACAGTCCCTGCCGCCACAGAGACTGCAATCTGAACAGGCAAAAAAGGATTTTTCTCCGCATTTGAAAGATTGGGAAACTGAGGCACAGAGCTGTGCTGTGACTTGCCTAAAGCCACACAGCAAGGATGTGGCAAGGTTGGGAATTGACACTCGTTTGGCAGAGTCCCATCATGGTGCCTTAACTCACTAGGAAGCCACTCTTCTTAGCGATCCCACCGCTCCCACCAGCACTGAGCTGCTGCTTTGCTAGCTGAATGGTGGGGATAACACGGCCTGATCCAGTCCGGGTGTCACTGGTGGGCTCCGGATCGGGGCTGCAATGTCTTGTGCATATGTGTCAGCGGAGGAGAAAGGGGGGACCATCCAGGCCCAGACAGGTTGGGAGGAGCAGAGCAGATGGGGAGATGTAGGGCACCTCGGAGGGGCCGTGAAGAGGGGGTGACCGTTATGTCCTCGTCTAGCTTGAGGAGAGGAGTTGCTCCCTGACAATCACTTGCTTCCCCCCCAAACACGCAGGTGGAAATCCAGCGCAGGTCGTCATGAAGGGCTGCACTTCTGAGTCTGTCTGTGCCGAGTTAAAAGCGGGTTCTAGTGCCTTCGCAGAGATTGGTGCAAACCTAACCGTGGGCCAATGCAGAGCGGCCTCTGGCGCAGGGGGCGTGGCTCCAGGAGCAGCCGGGCTCCTCCTCCCAACCCTCGCTGGGCTCCTCCTACTGAAGCTTCTCTTCTGATTCCCCACCACACGCAATGGCGACATTGCCCTCAAGTACACCCCACAGCCTGTGTCAGCTGCTCTCCCCCACTAGGGATTCTCAGCTCCTGGACGGATTCACCTCCCCGTTACGGTGTTGCACTGAATAAATCAAACTGGAGACCAAATTCTTTGGAATTTTATTTATTTAGTTATAACAACAGGGAAAAAATGAATTCCCGTGGGTGGTGCCGTCAAGAAGCCAGTTAAGAATAGAAGCGCGGCTGCACTGGGTCAGGTGAACGGTGCAGCTATCCCAGTGTCCTGTCTCTGACAGTGGCACAACCAGAACACGGTGCACAGAACACAACAAGTTTGGAGAGACCCACCCTGGGCTTCCCCTCTCAGCTTTTGGCAGTCAGAGGTTTAGGGACACCTGGAGTAGGGGGTTGCACCCCTGATCATCTTGGCTAATAGCCATTGATGGCCCCGTTCTCCATGAACTGATCTAGCTCGTTTTTGAACCCCCTTATACTTTTGCCTGTCACCACATCCCCTGACAATGAGTTCCACAGGTTAATTGTGCATTACAGGAAAAAAGTATGGCCTCTTGTTTGTACTAAACCTGCTGCCTGTTAATTTCATTGGGTGACCCCTAGTTGTGCTACTGTGGGACAGGGGAAATAGCAGTTCTCTAGTCACTTTCTGCACACCATTGCATGATTTTGCAGCCCTCTGTCACACTGCCCCTTCATCGTCTCTTTCCGAAGCTGAAGGGCCCAGTCTTTTAAGTCTCACCTCACATGGAAGCCGCTCCATATGCTAAGATCAGGCTTAGAAAGACCCCAGTGGGGAAATCAGGGAACGTGGGCTGGAGTTACACAGCCCAGAAGAACCTCAGTTCAGCCTCTAATGGGGGCTGGGAGCCAGGACTCCTGGGTTCTGTCCTCAGCTTTGGGAGGAAAGTGGGCGTACTGGATTGGAGCGGGATAGGGACTCCTGGGTTCCATACAAAAAGGACTGGTGGTCTGGTAGCCGTCATACCCCGCAGCACGGTGCCCACTGCCCTGCTGCTACGTCTGACCACGGTGAGGCCCAGCCCAGGGTGAAAGCCGGCTCTCGCTTCCATTTCCCCAACGTCACTGCAGATGACAGGGTTTGAAAGTGAAGTGACGCCGTGGGGGGGGCTGTGTCTACTCTTCAAAGGGGAAATCCGGGGGGCTGGGTTCAACCTTGCTGGGTAGGGGGGGTGCAGTCTATGGCGCTGCCGGAGGATGCCTGGGTAGCAGGCCGGTTCCCGCTGCCCCGACGCTGCCTTTGCTCTCACCCCGGCGCAGCCCAAGAACAGGCACCGACCTTTGCTGCCGTCTCTGCTGCACCCGGGTGTTTGGGCATCGGTTATAAACTGATGAACCAAGGTGGGGCCGGGGAGAGGTCGAGGGGGGACAGGGCCTGGACAGACCCAGCTGCTCTAAGATCGCCAACCCCAGCTCTGCACGTGAGCCAGGTTCCTGGCCGCTAGCACGGCATGTTTGGGAGCTATGGGGCTTTACTGGGTGTGGTTTCCCCTTTCCTGTCCTAGCAGCTGGTCACAGCCCAGCCGCAGGCCATTCCGGCCTGGCTGGAACCGCAAAGCCCACTGCACCCGTGCCAGAGTCGGGGTCTCCCTGTCTCCACAGGATGCTCTTGGACCCCTTGGGCCATGACCCAGCAGCTCTACTCTCCGCCCCCCCTGAGCGGGGCCAGGGGCAGAGTGGGGCGCAGCGGGGGCTGAGCTCCCGGATGGAGGGGGAGTGAATCGCTGAGACCAAAGGGGTGTGAACCTGCTGTCACGCTGTCTGGATAAGGGGGGCCCTTGAGGTGTATTCAGCAGCTCTGATTACTCCCGTCTACACCAATGTCGCATTGGGGGTGTCACGCTGGCTGGATCAGTGGGGGTGGGGGAAGGTATTATATTGTTTGACATCAATATGTCAAAATCATAATAATTCATGTAAGATATGCCAGGCCAGGTGCTGTTGGAAAGGCTGTGATGTGCTAAGTCAGATGATGATGTTTATGTTCACGTGTTATGTGTGTGATGGAAGTTATGGATGTGGTTGATATATCAGTATTTCAAACTGGGCTGTCTGGGTAACGCCTCAGACAGGCTGGTGGCAGGACAATAGCCTGCTTAATGGTCCATTAAGACATTCCCAGGTGCAAGAGGCCCAGGGAGAAGCCAGGGATACACCTGATTTGTCACCAGGGCTGGCTCATGTGACTCTGGACTCCATTTTAGTTCCTGTAAAATTCCACAAGCAGCATGGCCAGGGCCAGAAGGTATATATGGTAGAGGCCTGCGGAATCCATTTTGTCTTTCAGTCGGGATTCAGCTTCAGCTGCCAACCTACCTCTGGGTCAGCTCATCTGCAACTGAACTGAAGCTGTAAACAAAGGACTGAGACCCATCCAGGTACTGGGTGTACACCAGAAGGACTATACAAACCTGCAAACTCCACAATTCTTCTTGAAACCTGATGTATCTGGACTTTCAATCCTTTGTATGTATCTGATTTGCTTTGACCCTTTAACATTTCTCTCAGAGTTTGTTTCTTTCTTTTTACAATAAATCTTTAGTTTTAGTTACTAAAGGATGGGCTGGCAGCGTGGTACTTGGGTAAGATCCAAACTTACATTGCTCTGGTGCTGTGGCTGACCCCCTGGGGTCAGGAGGAACCTTTTTAGTAAAGAGCAGAGAGTTTAAAGAACTGGTCTCTTTACTGGACCTAGTGGCCGATTGGGAGCCAGTAACTGAAATGCAGTAAGGGGGCTGTGTGTATTTGTGTACAGGCTTCTTGATAACCAGTGTGGGAAATCAGAAGCTCTGTTTGTGGCAGGTTGGGAAGCCTGACATTAGCGTCACCCACCGGTGCTGGGAGAATCTGCTCTCCGTTTGCAGCCTGCCCTGACCTTGGGCAGCCACCTGGAAATGCCTAGGCATGGAAGGGTCACGCCTGCCCTGGGATTTTTGGGTTGAGGTTTCACTGAGCTCTGTTGGGGGCACGTGCGCAGGTGAATGGAGCCAATGGTATTCAGACAAGCCGTTCTGGGCTCGCCTTGAGGCAGCCTGGCAGCTCCTGACACCCACTTGCAGCCTGCGGGGTTCCCGCTTGTCTCTGGCCTTTGATTTGATTTGTTCCGGGAGCCGGTTTGCAGAGTGCCCCGCCCCCGCCTGTTACGGGGAAGTTCATTGACCCTGGCTTCCGGCTCTGTCACCGCGGACAGACTGCAGGACACTCCGCTGGTGTACAAACAAAGGGCAAATTATCTTGGTGACAAACAATGAATTCAAAACCACTGAAAGTAAGAACACACACAATGGGGATAAAGCCCCGGTCCCACAACCAGTAACACAACCCCTGGATCTCCAAATCTCTGGTATTTACGGTTGGTCTTCACTCCTCCCCAGGAGCGCTGGTCACCACCTGGTCTCCGTCTGCTTCGGCTCCAGGTCCGCAGTCGGCGGCTTCTCATCCTTGGCCTATGACTCCCGCGCAAACCAGTCGTGTCCCTCCCACTCTGCCGCGCGGAGGGACAGCCCCATCTGTGGTAGCGGGTCCCTTAAATCCACTTGGTTGGCTTTCCCCTCAGCCAATCACTGGCCAGAATCGTTTCCCGCTCTTTTGGGGTGTGCAGACGGCACTCTGCTGTGCACACGGCACGCTAGTTTAGTGCACACGGCACGCAACCCCAGGCTTCCCGCCTTTTTGCTCCGTATCCGGGCAGACTTGCCTCTGTTGGCTTCCTGCCAAGCATCCTCGCCTGATCCCAAGCATGTCTGACTCCATCTTGGATCTGCCATCCAATATGGAGTCTGGCCTGGTCAGCTCCCTTTTCTTAACTGGGGACTCTCTGAACCTATTTACAAACATATAATCATTCCCCAACATGCCGACTGGCACCGCCTACGTGGGCATGCAAGGCCGGGCAGACGGGGGACGCGTTCTGCAGTGCCAACACCACCACACCTTGAACATGCCCCTCAATTGACTCCACTCTCCGGACACGACTCACAAGGTTCCTGTCTGAGCCGAATGGGCGGTGTCCCCCCTCCCCCTGGAGTGTTTGGACCATGGTGGGGAGGGTTTTTTTTTTTTTTTTTGTTGAGTGGTGTCCAAGGAAGCGGTTTGTTGTGGGGGGCAGATCACACAGAGCCCCTCGGAGGCACGGCTGAAACCAATGCACCAGAAGTGAAATACTCCCACTCTGCTCTGGATCCCAGTCCATCTGGTGGCGTTTCCCACATCACCGGCTCTCCTAGGAACTCTGCCTAGTTTCATAAGACATGTGCTCCAGCCCCCTAATCATTTTTGTTGCCCTCTGCTGGACTCTCTCCAATTTGTCCACATCCTTCCTGCAGCGGGGGGCCCAAAATTGGACATAATACTCCAGATGTGGCTCACAAAGGCCAAATAGAGGGGAACAATCACTTCCCTTGATCTTCTGGCAATGCTCCTACTAATGCAGCCCAATATGACATTAGCCTTCTTGGCCATAAGCCCATACCTTTGGCTCATATCCAGCATCTTGTCCACTGTAACCCCCAGGTCCTTTTCTGCAGAACTGCTGCCTAGCCCGTTGGTCTCCAGTCCCTGGCAGGGCATGGGATTCTTTCATCCTCAGTGCAGGACTCTGCACTTGTCCTTGTTGAACCTCATCAGATTTCTTTTGGCCCAATCCTTCAATTTGTCCAGGTCACTCTGTCTCCTATCCCTGACCTGCAGTGTATCTACCACTGCCCACAGCTTAGTGTCATCTGCAAACTTGCTGAAGGTGCATCACCCCATCCTCCAGATCTTTGGTCTGTTGTCATTAGACTCTCTAAATAGGGGAAATTATTCCTTTGTTTCACCACTTAACTGTCAACATACGGGTGATGCCTATTGTTATTCAAATAAGAAATATCACAGGATCTTTTTCAGGGGATAAGGCAACAAGCCACGTTTATTGTGAATACAGAAATTTGGTGAATAGTATCAATAAAAAAAGTATCAACACTGTGACAACATCGATATTGTGCTTTACTTGGTGAAATAGTATCAACAATGTAAACACTAGGAAAACAGTATCAACATTGTATCAATACTACAATTACAGAGATTCTTGTTAATAAAATACTTTGCTGACACATGTTTCAGCTGATACACTTTCATTCACGCTCAGACACACTGACAGGCATACACAGACAGGAAGACAGACAAACACACATAGGGGTCTCACAGATGTTATAGTTACCAGCCTCTTGGTGCTCGTGGTAGTCACTGGCCAGGTGACTGTGACACGAGGGTGAGGAGCAAGGTTCTGCCGATGCACACCGGTACACCTGGCTGGTTGGTGATGTAGAACCGAACTTCCAGCCTTCATCTTTCTGTCCCATTTTATAGGAAAAAGACCCCATGTCAGTCTATGGGATTTTGCTCTGTCATGCTGCATCTGCATTTGGTGTGATCCTTAATCACTCACATTGTTGCAAGCCTGATCAGATTTTGTCCTTTGAAGTGAGTTGACTCCAAAGTCATCAGGGTGGGCTCCTCTTCGGCCAGCTGAGTGGTAAAAGTTATTATCTTCGCTCCTTTCTTCCTCCCTCAAACGTTTCAGATGAGGCTGGTGTTTTCTTCATCTGTTTCGACATGCCTTACTCAGACCAATTGTTCAGTCACTCTCCCTGTCTACACCCATCTCAATTGCTCAGCCATTCACACTCCAATCACTCAGTGCCAACTCCTAGCTGAAGAATTCACATATTATTTTTAAAACAAACATTATTTCATTTTTGCCAGTGTCTTTCACAATTCAGTGAATGTAATTACATTGCACAGTGGGGCTTCTTACATTTAAAATAGGGTTTTTACAAATATATTGAAAGTGAGTAAAATGAACAGATAAAACGGTCAGTGGATGGTTTTACAAACAATTTTAAACCTACTAGAATGATACAAAGTACAGACAGACTTGAATGATTCTGCAGTAAATGAGGTGGGTAGAACAATAGGAGTCAGTTGAGGTTTTAGCTTTTGATTAAAGTTACAGTGTGTCAGGCTGAAGTGCCTCTTGGTAGAAAGAGGGTGTGTGTGGGGGGGGGACGGGGGGGCTGTTTGTGGCTCTGTTCTTTCATGAAAATAGGATTGGGCCAACACCACCACCCCCTCAAGTCTACCCGCTAGATCCCAGTCCTCTCCCTGAGGCAGGGTGGAAGCCTGGAGTCCTGATTCCCAGGGCCTCCCCTCCCAGGGCTCTAACCCACTAGATTCCATTCCCCTCCCACATCTGGTGCAAGAATCCTGGAGTTTTGCAAGCCAGCTCCCCAGAGATTCCAGAAATGGTCCAAGCCCCCCTGTCTGTTTCAAACTGCACTGAATAAAACACGATCAGAGACGCAATCACCCAAGAAAGCCCGTGCATGCACATGTGTTTGTATGTATGAGTGCCACCCGTGTCCGCTCAGCCTTCATGCTTCTCTGCCAAACACCAGTGCCCCAGGGAGCGACTCTGCCTCTGGAACTGACTCGGATCAGAGCAAACACAGGGCTCAGCAAACACTCCTGCTGTTTGCACAACTCCCTCCACACAAAAACCTGACATAATCCCTCTCCAAAACCAGCAAAACCTCAGCACATCTCCCCAAAGTCAAAACTTGCTCACACAATAAGTAAAAGTCCTGCCTAGGTTAAGTGTAACAGCGTCACCTGGTGATACCTGCCCTAACGCTATTCTGGAGCACCCCTCCTGCACGTCCTCTGTTCACTATTTACATGCTGTTATGCTGAGGCCTGCTAAGGGCTGCCACTATGCGGCTCTTGGATGCAAAGACAACCACAGACCTCATGAAAGCCAGTGGCTGTGGCAAGTGCCTGCCTTCAGGCTCAGGGCAAGGCGCAACTAAGCCCCTCAAAATAGCAGAGAGAGCTATGAAAATGGAGGTGACCGCCCAAGGCATGTGTCTGCTCAGAGCTGATCCCTGTGGGCTGATGAGAACACAGGCCACTGCCAGGAGATCAGCCTCAGCTGCCGGGCATAGGAGGCAGGAAGCCAGCAAGAGCAGTGAGCCGGCCACCAGAAGACAGCGAGCTGCAGATAATATCAGCTAACTGGTTTGTGGTTTCCTCCATCACGTTTCATTGTAGAGGTGAAAGAGCAACAGCCAAAAGATGGCTGCAAAGATTCCAGTGTTGCCCACGCTACCGATATTTGGTGCTTTTGCTTGAAGACCCTGCTCTGGGAGTCACGGGATTAGAAGAAAATTTCAGCTTTCATTTAAAAAGGAAGTTTCTAATTGAGCTGCTTGAACATTTTCCAGTTGTTAATTCCTCAGCCACAGGCTGCTCCACACAGAGCGTCTGCAAGACTCATGAAGTCTTCGGAGGCTCTGAGGGGGTCTCCGTGTTTGTATGGCCCAATATGAGTGAATCCCGACCGGCTACCACTGCCAGCAAGTGGATCTATGCACACATCTCATTGGTGATGGGCAGCAACAGTGGAGGACATCAACTCACCCTCTTCATCCAGGCTCCGGCTGGCTCCATCCTGTCCTGACCCCCCTTCCCTGCCAGCCCCCAGGACCCACTCATTCAGTAAGACCTCTGGGGTCTGGGTGCGTCTTGTGGTGAAGGCAGAGGACATGTTGGTTCTAATCCCACCCCTGGCACCAACCTCCTGTCTGGGTCCAAAACCCATGAAAGTCAGTGGGGGTTCTCCCAGTGCATGGGCTGGTCTTTGGATGGGGTCTGTGTTGTCCCAGCATTACCCAGGGTGGCTGGCAGGGTAAATATTTGGGGATCCCACTCCTGATGCCAACGCAACTTGAAGGAAGTCTGCGTTCTTCCCTGCTGGTGTCCACAGTGAGAAATCGTAGTATGGTCATGAAGACAATGTCCTGGACTAGGCTGTGGGTTCGATTTCCGATTAGCACTGGGGACTCAGGAGATCTGGATGTAACTGTCTGCCCTGCCACCAACTCCCTGTCTGACCTCAGGGCAAGTCATGTACCAGCTCTGTGCCTTAGTTTTCCCATCTGCAAAATGTGGATGAAGATCCTTCTTTTGTCTATTTAGACTGTAAACTCTTTGGGGGGGGGGGGCAGGGACTGTCTCTCACTGTACGTCTGGATAGAGCAGGGCCCCCAGTCTCAGTGGGGGGGGGGAGGCGTCGGCTGTCCATGAAGCACCTGGCACAGTGAGGACCTGATGTCAATTATGCAGGGAATCTGTGCTGCTCCTAGTGCAATGGGGTGGGGGAGGTGCCAACTTTATCTGCACAGCTCCCGACACAATGGGTGGCCCTGATCTCTGGCAGGGTTTGTGCAGCACCTGGCACCACCGGGGCCCCAGTCTCAGGCAGCTCTCTACATGCCTTCATAATATGTAATAATAAAGTACAGAACCGTTCTAGCACCACACCTGGCGCGGCTTCTCTGCGAAAGCTTTACATGGGTTTGGTTTGACCCTTAGGAAATCTTAGCTGTTTGCTTGGAGTGGATGTGATTTGTTTGCTGGGTCACCCTTAGGCTCGTTGGCAGCTGCCACCTCGTCATCCAGCCCCAAATTTGCTTTTCCACTGTAGCCTGGGACCAGGGCATCGCCGCATCTCGCCGTGCTGCTCCCTTCCAGAGGGGCAGATTTCTCATAAATTGCAACATAAACGTAGCTCATCAGGGGGTGTCTTCCTGCCCCAGGACAGCAGCGAAGGGGCGATGCAAATTTCACTGAGGATGCAGCAGGGGGCCGTGATGTAGCCACTCGAGATCAGTGCTTCCCCGGAGCTGGGGACTGGGACAGAACCCAGGAGTCCTGGCTCCCAGAACCCCCTGCTCTAACCACTAGACCTTGCTCCCCTCTCGGCACCACAAATAGAAACTAGGACGTCTGGCTCCCTTTTCTTTAACTCATTATCTCCCACGCCTCTCCTGGAAGCAGGAGAAGAACCCAGGAACCCTGATAGCACGGCTGAGTTATAAATGCTGTTCCACACCCTATATTTGTTTGCCTTAATCCCAGGTGTAGCTCTATAAATATCAATGGCTTTGTTCTGCGCTTTCCTAGTTTGGCTGGCACCCAAACGCTCTGACAGGGCCAATCTCCACCAAGAAGGGATACCTCCTTCGGAACAATCCCACTGCAGCCCCATAGATGCATGGTGCTCAATGGGTGAGGTCAAGCTTCCGTATCCAGAATTCCTCCTGTGTGCATTCCCCTAGCTGCCCCACGTGCTCACCCTGTGGGTTGCAATCTGATGCCTTGGCCAGTGTTTCCACCCTCCCATGTTCTGACTCTCTCCCCCCGCCCCACTTGGAAGGACAATAAGGCAGTGACAATGCTCCCCAGGAGAAGCATTGGTGGGAGGGTGGGATCCCCAAGGATTTATTCTACCAGCCAAGGTCTGGGCCTAAAATCTCACAGAAAGATGGTTTAGGGCAATTCAGGGCTCACCCAGTGGCCCCGCCTCTTCACCCAATGACCCCGCCCTCCTGCACCTGGATCAGTGTATCTCTCTAGGTGTTGAGTCTGTACACTGTGTCTTCCAGGAGGAACTGCTAGAAAATTTTCCATTCCAACTTTTTTTTAAATGGAGAAATCAGGTTTTCAACTAAAACATTTTCACAGCAGGAGCCTGCTTTCCTCATTTTTTGTCAAAAAACCCCCAAAGTTAATTTTTTCCTCAGTTTTCAGCAGTTTGGAACAATGCTCTTTTCATTTCTTGGCTGAAAATTGCCATGTTTTTAGAAGTTTTAAATGAAAAATTGTCCAGATTTCAGTCCAAAGCTTGTTTTTTGGCCAAAGTAGTTTGGTTTTCAGCTGACAATTGTTCCGTTTTGAGGACCTTTTGGTTGAAAATCGTTCACTTGTTTCAGTTTTTGACTTTTTCTGCCTTTAACGTTGATTTGTTTTTATCAGTTTCTGGACAAAAGTTATTCAGATTTCAGCCAGAAACATTACATTTTTCATCTCCTTTTTTGCTGACAATTTATATTTGACAGTTTGGGGTCAAAACATTTTTGGGTTTAGGTAGAAAATTATTCACTTTTAGGCCAATAATTGTTCACTTTTAGCAGTTTGTAGCTAAAACGTTTCCAGTTTTAAACCTTTATTAACCAATGTTATTTTTTTATTTTCATCTGAACAATTTTCATTTTTTGGCTGAAATCACTTCTCCCCTCCCTGCAATCTCCCACCAAATGTTTTACAATTCTCAGATATTTGAGGTTTTCCAGGGTTTTGGTTTTGTTTTTTTAATGAAATCTGATGTTTCCTCTGGGTTGGGTGTGGGACTCCACCTCTACTCTTCTATAGCATTTACGACACAGGGTGAGGGAGCTGGGGCTGACTAATAGAAGGAAGAGATGCAGCAGTTACACCCAATTTACAACCAGCTTGAAACCAGAACTGTTGTCAAGGTCATTAAGAAGGTGATGGGAACCTCTGGCATGATTTTGTCAGCATAATCCACTGCATTGCTGCACCCTGGTTCTTCTTTGTGCCCTGATCCCTCTATTCCGCTCTGCTTTTAAACGGGGCTGAACGTGTGTGTCAATGGACCGAAGGTGGGAAAGGGACAAAAACACCCTCTGAGCTTTAGCCCTTATGCCCAGCACTTCAATGTACCCAGAACTTTACAAAGGTTCTTAAAAGATCTGGCAGAGATGGGCAAGATTGTTGTAACGTACGCAAAGAAAAGGAGAGAGAGGTCCTGTGACTTTCCCAAGGCACAGAGTGGTTGGTGGAGCTGGGGAGAGAACCCAGGAGTCCTGACAACCAGTTTTAACTACTCAGCCCCCCTCACTTCTCTATGGAACCCAGGAGTCCTGATCTGCAGGTCCCCTTCCTCCTGCATTAACCCACTAGACCCCAAGTCCTTACGGAACCCAGATTTCCAAGGCCCAACCAACTCTGCTCTACTATGCCCCACTTTCCACTCTATAGAACCCAGGTGCCCGGGCTCCCACCCATTTCTCCCAAGGACAGGGGCAGGACCCAAGAATCCTACCATCCCTTTCCTGTCCCCAAACATGTGAGCCGCTACCCCACATCGCCAGCCCAAGTGTTCTGTGAGAAGCTGGTTTCATTCATTCCTTTTATTCCATGGTTTCAAACCTTTTAGGCTGCGTATCCTTTTCCAAATCATGGAGTCTCCCTCATACATCTGAGCAGCGCAGAATTTCAGAGCGGACCGGCTGGAGAGCGGCAGCTGCTGGCCAGCGGAGTTCATGTTGTTTGCAGTGTGGGAGGACTATTTATTTTTTAATCCTGCTCCCGTCCCACCCCATGACACCCACTCCCATTATTGCTGATAATTGTTTGTGTTTTGATAGTTTGGGGTGAAAAGATTTTTGGGTTAAGGTTGAAAATTATTCACTTCTGGCCAATAATTACACCCAATGAATAACCAGCTTGAAGCCAGAGCTGTTGTCAAGGTCATTAGAAACCTGACAGCATTATTTTGACATCACGGTAGGATCTGTTTCCTTCTTCGCTCATAGCGTTATGTCTTGACTGCATTGTAGGGCTCTGTTCCAGTCTGTATTTAAAAGGGGCTGAACGTGTATGCCAATGGAACGAAGGTGGGAAAGCACCAAAAACGCTCCCCGAGCTTCAGCCTTCACCACACCCAATACTTCAATGTACCGTGATAAGGAATGGCCAAGTGGCTATGAGAGAGTCACTGAAGGCAGATATGTAAGCCTCAGGCTATGTCTACACTGCAGCGCTAATTCGAAATAGCTTCATTTCACTTTGAGAAACCGATTTATAAAAAGCACTGCAGACTATCCACACTACGGAGTTTTTCCTGGTTTATTGCATCCCCACTGGACAGCCTTAATTCGAATTAGAAAGCAGTGCAATGTGGGAAGCTATCCCACAGTGCAACTAACCACGGAGGCTGTTGTGACGAGTGTCATCATCCCAGGATGCAGCGCTGCTTCCCCCACCCCCCCAAACAAACAGGAAAAGGATTTTTGTGCTATTTTTTTATTCCCCTGATCGTCATTGCTGCAGAAACATGGAGCCAGATGAACTGTGCTCTCATTTTGATCAGGGCTTATCCTGGATTACTTTAGAACTCAAGCAAGAATGTGAAGAATAGTGATCTATGCCTCCGTGGGTGCTGTGATACAAGAGATCCAGCAGAACAATAACCCTAGATATTGCTTGCCTTTGATTTTTCCCTCCACCAAACCAATTTGCCCATCTGTATGCTGTTTCCCTTTAATGATCATCCCCAAACCCCCTGTATATTGCTTGCCTTTGATTTTTCCCTCCACCAACTTACACACTGTATGTTGTTTGTCTTTAATAATCATCCCACCACCCAAGCCCATTTAATATTTGTGCCCAAGAATTCCCTCCTGACCTACATGTGATTTAATAAAGAAACACTGTGGAATGATGCAAACCTTTATTTCTTTACATTCAATCAATGAGGGGAGGGGTTCCTTCATGGTCTCCAGGGATAGATAGGGTGGTAGCTTGCTGGCCAGCGCTCAGCGTGGGCACCACTGCTTTCTGCTCACATCTGGGGTGGAGGTAAGCACGTAATGCCTCCTGGACAATCTCCTCCGAGACCTATTGGGGCTGGGGAGGGGGAAGGTGGCATAGCCATCTGTTGAGGAGCATTATTGAGGGGCTGCAGGGGGACTCTGTCTATGAGACGCCGTAGAATGTCTGCCTGGTCCCACATGACTTGCAGCATCTCCAGCGTGGTGCTGCGATCACTGTCCTGCATTTGTGCCATGTTATGGGACACGGTCAGACACCTCTCTTTGCTCTGTCTGTGCGGCTGCTGAGGCGCTCAGGAGGTCCGCAAACATGTCATCCCTGCTTTTTTTTTTTTTTCTAATCTGAGACAGTTTGTCAGCAGCACTTCTTGATGGTGGGTCCACTGCCCAGCTGTCTGTAGAACGAAAGATAAATAATGTTTCCATTTCACCGATGGAAAGCCTGATAGAATGTATCCACATGTAGCACTGAGAATAAACTCTTAAGGAAGTATCAATTTCCATGATTGGCCTTTGAAACAATGTAGCAAAAATGTTCTTTTCACTGATGGCATTTAAAACCCATTCACAGTGCCGGGTGTGTGTGTGTGTGTGTGTGAAATTTTTCAAAGCCTTAAAGAGATGAACTTCAAAGGGCTTGTGATGGGGAGGGGCGGGAGGATGATCGCAGCTTGGATTTTAAACCCATTCACCGCGTGGTCAGTGGGGGGGTTGCTGGCTGCCCTGCTTGCAGAGAAGAATCCTATCGTGCAGTGAGGGAGAAGGCAGCCCTCCCCTGAAAACTTTTTTCAAGCGAGGGAGGGATAACAGATTACATACATTAATTTTTCAATGTGATATCAGCAGATGATAAACGTAATGTTTTTTAACACACAAAACAAACATTGAGCCCTGGATAAGCACCCATGGCAGTCAACAAAATGCATGAGATCCCCCTCACCCCCACCCCCCAAAACAATGTTCAAGCACAGAAATGTTAATAAGAAAGAAAACTCACCAGATGTGCCTTCCACGGGATCATCCGTGCTGTTCTGTGTGCTGGTGGACTGCTCGGGGGTCAGGAATAACTCCTAAGACCTCAGCTCGACTCCATGCTGGAGCACGTTTGAGCTTTGCAGTAGCCATGCTGAGAACAATGGGAAAGCTCTCTCCAGGCTGGCGGCAAGCACAGGAAACGAAGAATCAAATCTTCCCGGGGCTGCTTTGGGGGAGGGTACTCTGAAATGGGGCACCATGGGATACATTCTGGAGGGCAATTAATTCAAATTGTGACCACACTCTCACTAATTTGAAATAACAACTAAGAATTAGGTGCTACGCCACTTGCAGAGGTCATCTTATTAATTCGGTTTTACAGGCACCTTAATGCAAATTAACAGTAGTGTCAGTTAAGACACTCCTGCAATTAATTCAGATTAAGGGTCCTTAATTTGGAATAACTTGCCAGTGTAGACCAGGCCTCAGATTGGGCAGAGCCCTGTTCCCGGCTGGCTGGGAAGGGGTAACCTTAGGCTAATGGGGCTAATTAAGGGCCCATCCAAGACCTATTAAAAGCTTTTGCTCCAGTCAGAGAGCTGTGGGAGTTTAGAGCTGTGAGGGTTTGGAGCCAGGAGTTGAAGAGTGACAACCAGAAGCAGGAGTGGACTAGGGGACAGAACCACGGTAGGGAGATGCTGCCATAGCAAGAGGCTGGCTACTAAAGCCTGGGAAGGGCAGCATGGGGAAGTAGCCCAGGAAAAGACTGTAACAGTTTAGGCGCACCAGCAGCGGGAGGCTGCTTCCATCAGGGTCCCTGGGCTGGTGTCTGAAGTAGATGGTGGGCTCGGACACCCCCCACTGGCCTCAGCTGGGATGGCCAAAGCTCTCCCCAGAGAAGTGACCCCATGGGCGCAGCCAGGGCTATACACGACGGTGAGGGCTGACCACTGAGGGAAGCACCAGACCCAGGGGTGCCGGGCAGACGCCCAATCAAGCGCCACAGCACAACTGGTGTCAGGGGAGGGATCTCATTGGTGCAGCAGCCAGCCTGCCTGCCCTTCCACATGGCGGACGTGGTCAAGGTCTTGATACAGGGCCCAGCGGCCCAGCAAGAAGGTACCAGGGTCCAGGTGGCCACCCAACAAGAAGCAGTGCGAGTACAGCAGGAGACGAACCAACTGATAATGAATCAGGTCAGTCAATACTGGGCTGTACTACAGGAGGTAGTGGCCCAGCTGAAGGCCCTGACCACAGGGGCCCAAGCCCATGACAGGCCACATGCCCTGAGGACTACAAGCTACCTCCAAAAGATGACTGCGTGAGATGACGTAGAAGTGTACCTCCTGGAATTTGAGCGGATGGCTGTATGGGAGGTCTGGCCCCGAGACCAGTGGGCCAGTATCCTCGCTCCGTTCTTGTGCAGAGAAGCCCAGAAGATGTAGTATGACCTGGCCACCGAAGCAGCCACTGACTAGACCCAGCTGAAGGCTGAGATTTTGGCCAGATCTGGAATAACAGCAGACATGAGGGCCCAAAAATTCCACAACTGGCAGGATCAGGAATCCAAGTCCCCGCGATCCCAGCTGTTTGACCTGATCCACCTTGCGTGGAAGTGGCTGCAGCCAGAGACCCATCACCCAGAGCAGATACTATTACTCCTGGTAATGGACCAGTACATGAGGGGGCTATCTCTGGACCTTGGAGTTAGGTAAGCCAGAACAGCCCCTCCTCCTATGATGACTTGTTTGCACTGGTGGAAAGGTGATTCATGGCCAGGGAGGTCTTACGACACCCCTGGGACGAACCCCTTTGCTTCCTAAGACCCATCCCGACTCCAAGGTTCCCGGCTTCCTGAGGACTCTAGCCGAACCCAGGAGGGTAACAAGGATGCTGGGGAGCAGCCAGACGCCACTGGGGGACCTGTGTGGGGGAGACCAGAGGAGCCAGCCAAACATTCCAAAAGTTATGGACCAACCCAGAGTGAGGTATAGGTGCTATACGTGTGGGGAGCTAGGACACATTGCTGCCCAATGTCCTAACACAGAGGAGCCCATGCAATGCAGTCTGGGAATGTATACAGACCCATGCACCCTCATCCACTTGGTGGGGATAGCACTGACCCCCCCAGAGGTACACCTGACCAGTGAGGCTGACATGGGTGGAGACAGTCACCCTGGTTGACTCTGGGAGTGCGATCATGCTGGTCTCTGGGAAATGGGTAAAACAACACCAGCTTACTCAGGCCAAGCACACCGGGATCACGTGCATGCATGGGTCCGCTAGCTACTACCCAACCGTCCAGGTCCAGATTGAAGTCCTGGGGAACACTACCAAGGTGGCAGCTGGTGTGGCCCCAGAGCTCCCCTACCCTGTCCTGATAGGCTGAGACTTCCCTGGATTCAGAAGCCTCCTCCCACCAGAAGAAGGGGAGGGGGGCCAAAACCACAATAACCACCGCCACAAGTAACCAGACCCCTGTTTTCATGGAATTAGCCCCAGAGTTATATTCTTCCTCCAGGAAATCCCAGAAAACCCAACAACAGAGGAGGGCAGACAAGGACTTAGGGACCAAGATCTTGGCCCAGAACCAGAGAGCCACCCTCATGGGAAGAGAAGCTAGGGCTACGGAGGGGGAACCTACTCAAGTGCAGGATGAACCAGAGGCTAGTCTTGGCCCCAGCAACACTGAGCTCGGGGTCGGAGCCGAAGTGGGATCCCTAGGGCTTGGCCAGGTTGGCCCCGCTCGGGATACATTTTCCAGAGACCAGTTGAACAATCTCTGATATGACAATGCCAGGAAGGCAGTGGTTGAAGTGAATGGGGTAGGGAAAAACCAAGGGCCCGGGGCCCTACTTCATAATAAGGGGGGGACCTTCTATACAGAATAGAGCATGTACAAGGGCAAGAGATTTTCTGGTGCCTCAGAAGCACCAAAGGGCAGTATTGGAGCTGGCACATAGCCACCTTTTCGGGGGGCAACTAGGGGTGAAGAAAACCGTGGATCGGGTCCTATGATGTTTCTTTTGGCTAGGAATACAGGCTGATGTCTGGCACTACTGCGCCTCCTGCCCAGAGTGTCAACTGCACAGCCCCCAACCCCACCTGAGGGCTCCTTTCGTTCCGATGTCTATCATAGACGTCCCATTTGAGCAGATAGCTATGGACCTAGTGGGCCCCCTAGGGAAGTCAGCAAGGGCCCATCAACATATACTCATCATCTTGGACTATGCCACTAGATACCTGGAGGCTGTGCCCCTCCAGAGCGCGACAGCCAAGGCAATAGCAAAAGAGTTGCTCCCAATCTTAGTGCGGGTAGGCATACCCAAGGAAATTGTAACGGACCAAGGGACCCCTTTAGTGTCAAACCTGATGAAGGACTTATGTACACTGCTCCACATCTGGTCCATACGAACCTCAGTCTATCACCCCCAGACTGATGGCCTGGTGGAACACTTCAATAAAACATTAAAGAGTATGATAAGGAAGGTGGTAAGTCAGCGCAACCCAGGGAAGAACGTAGTAGAGCATGTGATGCAGATGAGGGACTGGATAGCTCGGGTTGACCTTACAGTGCGAGTGCACTTAGAAAAAGCACAGGCAGCCCAACAGTTCTACTATAACCGCCAGGCGAAGATCCAGAAATTCCAGCCCGGAGACCGGGTAATGGTACTTGTACCCACAACCAAGCGCAAACTCTTGGCAAATGGCAAGGGCCTTATGAAATCATAGAAGCTGTAGGAGAGGTGGATTATAAGGTACGGCAGCTGGGGTGCCAAAAGCAGGAGCGAATCTACCACATCAATCTACTGAAGCCTGGGAAAGATAGGGAGGCTTGCGTAACCACTCTAGAGCTGCCACCCCAGGGAGATGGCCCCTGTGAAGATATGCGAATGTCTGACAAATTGACCGCAGAACAACAGGCTGAAGTCGCTCAGCTGATAGAATGCAACCGAGGTGTGTTCTCCAGCAAACTGGGCTGGACCACGGAATCCTATCATCATATCACCACGAATCCTGGGGCCACGGTGGCAATAAAACCCTACTGAATACCAGAAGCAAAAAGGGAAGAGATCAGCGTAGAGGTCCGGAGGATGGTAGAGCTGGGAGTTATCGAAGAATCACATAGCCAATGGTCCAGCCCAATTGTGCTGGTACCCAAACCAGATGCCACCATGAGGTTTTGCAATGACTTTTGAAGGTTAAACGAGGTGTCCCAGTTTGATGCGTACCCTACACTGTGGATAGATGAGCTGGTCGACCAATTGGGGAAAGCACTATTCCTGACCAACCTGGACCTCACTAAAGGATATTGGCAGATCCCACTTGCAGAAGACTCTAAAGAAAATCTGCTTTCTCCAGCCCCAAGGGGCTATTCCAATAATCAGACCTCCCTTTTGGGCTACACGGAGCCCCAGCCACCTTCCAACGGCTGATGAACAAATTATTATGTCCACATGCCGAGAACACCGCCGCATACTTGGATGATGTGATTATACACACCCCGGACTGGGAGACACACCTGCAGAAGGTAGGAACACTCCTAGATGCTTTGTAGAAGGCTGGCCTTACCACTAACCCCACTAAATGTGCAATAGGACTGGCAGAAGCCAGATATCTGGGGTACATTGTCAGGAGGTTTGTAGTAAAGCCTCAGCTAAACAAGCTGGAAGCAATACAGCACTGGCCCTGGCCAATCTGGAAAAAAACAGGTCAGAATGTTTCTGGGCATCGTGGGGTATTATAGGAGGTTCATTCCCCACTTCACCACTAGAGCCGACCCTGATAGAAGCCCAGGGCCCAGATATAGTACAATGGATGGAAGTGGCTGAGGAAGCCTTCGCAGATCTCAGAACCGCCTGCTGCAGCAACCCCATCCTGATAGCCTCAGACTTTGAGAAAGAATTCATCCTGCAAACTGATGCCTTTGACGTTGGGTTGGGGGCAGTACTATCCCAGATGATGGGAGAGGAGGAACACGCCATCCTATACTTAATCTGCAAGCTTCTCCACAGAGAACAAAAATACATGGTGGTAGAAAAGAAGTGCCTTGCCGTGAAATGGGCAATGAAAAGCCTCCGCTACTACTTACTGGGGTGGCAATTCATCCTCGTCACGGATCACACCCTCCTCCAATGGATACACCAGAATAAGGAAAAAACGCATGGGTGACTAGATGGTTCCGAGCATTACAACCATTCCACTTCCGGATATAGCACAGGGCTGGCAGCAAACACAGGAATGAAGATAGTCTATCTCGAGAACACTATTTTGAGACCTAAATAGACCAACCCTGCGGTGTTGAGCGTGTGGGGGATGTGTGATAAGATATGGCCAAGTGACTATGAGAGCGTCACTGAAGGCAGATATGTAAGCCTCAGATTGGGCAGAGCCCTGTTCCCAGCCAGCTGGGAAGGGGTAACCTTAGGCTAATTGGGCTAATTAAGGGCCCGCCCAAGTCCTCTTAAAAGCTCTTGCTCCAGTCAGAGGGCTGTGGGAGTTTGGAGCTGTGAGCGTGAGGAGCCAGGAGTTGAAGGAAGCAGAGCGACAACCAGAAGCAGGAGTGGACTAGAGGGACAGAACCACGGTAGGGAGATGCTGACATACCAGAAGGCTGGCTACTAAAGCCAAGGAAGGGCAGCGTGGGGAATCAGTCCAAGGAAAAGACTGTAACAGTTTAGGTGCACCAGCAGTGGGAGACTGCTTCCATCAGGGTCACTGGGTTGGTGTCCAAAGTAGAGGGTGGGCTCGGACACTCCCCACTGGACGCAGCTGGGATGGCCAAAGCTCTCCCCAGAGAAGGGGTGAAGAGCCCACAGGCCCCAGCCGGGGCTATAGCCTATGGCAAGGGCTGACTGCTGAGGGAAGCGCCGGACCCATGGGCACTGGGCGAACACCCCGTTAAGCACCACACCACAGTACCAAAAACTTTGCCAAGGTAGAGGTTTCCAATCCCTTTTTGTGGGGAAGGGGAGATGCAGGGGCTGCTCACCCTCTTGTAGGAGTGCAGGAGGACTCTGATCCCTCTGCATGGGTGAGCTGGGAGGGTCGGGGGTTCCCATCCCATTGCACGGGGGTGCAGGTGTGGAGATATTTGCTGAGAGCAGCCATTGCTGGGACAATTTTAGACCCTGCAGCAGGACTGGGATCCCGTGGGTCCCTCAGGACCTGCTTCCATAATATGACAATGGGAGAATAATTCACGAAACAACACAGGAGCAGGTGGGAGTGGGAATCACGGGGAGAGACGGGAGCAAGATGAAAATAATAGCCCTCCCATGCTGCTAACAACAGGAATGTGCCAGTCACCAGCCACCAGCTGCTTCTCTCTCTCTGAAGCTCTGCACTGCTGCTGACGGCGACGCTGCCTTCAGAATATGGTAGCTGGAGAGCAGCAGGTGCTGGCTGGGTGCCCCCCAAGTATAGAAATCAAACTACACCCATGGCTGTCTGCCATTACGGGAATTGTCTCATGAACCCTGACGAGTTCACCTATCCTAGGGGTACGCATCCTGCCGTTTGAAAACCACTTGTGTAATTTGATTTCCTCAGAGGAAGGGAGGAGAATTTGTCAGTGTGCACAGATGCCTGACGGGTGGGCAGGGCCAGGCCGGCAAGAGGAATAGGAATGTATAGACTCTACCAGAAGAATCAGGCTGACCCGTTTTAGTTTCTATATTGCATCACAGCAGGTAACTCAGCCCCTCTATAAAAAAAGAGAGGCTGGTACAGCTTTTCTGCTTTGCCGAAATAGCTACCAACTTCACCCCAGGGACACTTTACTCAAAGGAGTGTTGTGTAAGTGATACCCTGCTGGGCTGTAGGTGCTCTAACCACTAGACCCCACTCCCCTTCTGGAAACTGGGATGGATCCCAGGAGTCCTGGTTCCCAGGCCCCCTCTGCTCTAACCCACTAGACCTCACTCCCCTCCCAGAGCCAGGCACAGAACCCAGGAGTCCTGGCTGCTAGCCCCATCCCAACCAGATGAATGTTAATGAAGGTGAGAGCCAACATGCAAATTGGGCAGCTGATGGGTGCAGCAGGGTCGCATCAAAGAGAAAACACTGGTGAGCTCCAGGTCTCTTCCCAGCGTGTGCAAACAGCTGTCTGAAACTGAGGGGACGAAGGGTGAGAGAACTGCCTGCTGCTGCACCGGAGAGGTGACTCTCTGATTCCCATGTAAACTCTTGGACTCCTTCAGCCAGGACCCAGGAAATTAGCTCATTCCCCCCCCAACCAGGGAGCAGGTGGGTGGCTGATTACCCAGCCACCTGTGGGGAAACTGAGGCAGTGCAGAGCACTGGCAATGGTGTGACACCTCCCTAAAGGTGGGGCGTGCCCAAGCACAGTGCACAGCAGTGGGTGTGGGAAGGAGACGGTAGAGCTTGCTGCTGCAAGGAGGGAGGGAGAATTTTTCTCCCCCAGTTTGAAGCTGCCTCATGGTCTGTGGCAACGTGAATGACTTTGAGCGGGTGGGGAAGATATCACTGCTGTGTGGTGTGGGGAATAAAATGCCACCTCGGAGGGAGTGGTCAGAACAATTCCTCTTCCCTTCAGAGGAACCTGGGGTGAAGGTCAGGAGGCCCAAGGTCCTGATCTGCAGGGATGGGGACACAGAAGGAATTTGGCCCTGGAGGAGGGATACGGGTTTGGCCTAGTCTGGGCCCTGGGATTCCGCTGCCGTTAAAAGTAGTGCATGGTTGAGAGCCGTGTCGCAAGGAGCTGGACGTTGTGTGTTGAGGGCTATTTGCAATGGCAAGCTGTCTCTTTAAGAGTGGGTGGGTCATGGGAGTGGGGTTTCCTGGTCCTGCTGTCAGTCTTGCGGGCTCTGTAGGGAACCATGGGACCAGAGGCAGTCTGGAAAGAACCCACCTAGAACAAGGTGGGCTGCGCTGTCTCTCGCTGCCATAGGGAGCAGCCTGCTTTGTCTCCCTCTTGTTTTGGTTCTCGTGTGTGATCGTTCTGGATTCCCAGAAACAAAGTCATCTTATGCTGCAGCCTTCCAGCAGGAGCATTTCAGGTTTGTCTCTGACAGCTCTTGTGGGGTACCATGAACATCCCAGCCACGAAGGTGTCAGAAGTGCGACTACTCCAGCAGTCTGGCAAATGGCTCTGAGTTTCCACCCACCCCTGTCAACTGGATCATACATGTGCAATCTCTTTTCTGATCTCATTTCAGCCCGACTGTAATAAATCACCTGGCTGGAGATTTGGCTGCCTCAGAGACCCCCTGCGCCCACTTACTGCTTCCCCATCACCATGAAGGCTTCTCTTGCCGTCTGCATCCTTGCTGCTCTGCTGGCAGTGGGTGAGTGGTGTTGTCAGTTGGCGTGCATGTGTGTTTTTCCCATGTGCCGTCCCAGCTCTGTGCAGCAGACCATGGACTTGGTTTGGTGGTGAAGGCGCTTTGCCAGGCTTATTGTCGATGGAGCACGGTCCTGCTGACCTGGCTGCATGGTCAGGGTACACTAATAATGTATGCCTGTGACAATGGACCAGTTCAGTCAGCAGCAGGACTTTCTCCTGCCCCTTTGGCCAGATAAAGGTGCCTCCCACTGATTTCTCTTTTATACCTTGATACAAGCCGGTTACATATCACACACTCCAGACGTGGTCAGTCACCACCCTGCACCTTCTCCTGCTGGTTCGAACAAAACATCTCCATCCATCGCTCTGTCCTCCTACCTTTGTCTTTACTTGGGGCCGGTGTGGTCCCAAACTGGCTCTCAGGGTTGTGTTTATGCCCTAGCTTTACGTTGGGGTGGACCTGTACTCGCCTTCTGGAATGTGTGAACATGAATACCTAATGCCGGGTACCTCTGAGAGTGCCTGTGTTTTAGCAACACTAGCAATACAGCTGCCAAGTCCCTGTTTTGGACCATGACCTTGTAAGCATGTGCTTTGACACGGGGCCTGACTTTGATTCAGGCCTCAGGTCTTACACGTCAGCTCCAGTCTTTCTCCTTACTACAAGTGCGGCTCTGTCCCTAGAAGGGTTGATTTCCTGACTTCTCCAATGTACCGAAAGCTCAGAGCAGCCTGGCAGCTAAAACTGTCCATTAACGTAACAGAAAAGCAGCAACAGAATAACAGGGCCCGGCTGGGAGCATCTGAGTGACAAGAGCAGAGGAGGAGAGGGCTGGAAGTCACACAGTCCCCGTGACAATGAGTGAAACAATTGTGGAAATGGGAGGAAATATTTATACTTTAAATCACTAGAATCGTGTCCTGACTGGGCATGTTTCAGGGCTGGGCAGAAGCCAAGGACATTTCCCAAAGGGGATTGTCAGTTTTCTGAAAGGCAGCGGATCTGAATTTCAGTAACAGGAGCTCCCAGCAATACGAAGGGCGTTTCTGTCTGATCCCCACCGGGTGTCAATCGGCCGTAGCCCCACTGGAGTCAATGGGGCCAGGTTCCCAGTGGTGGCCGTGGGGCGTAGAGCTGCTCTGCAACCACTGGCAGGTGTCTATCGGCCTTGGTGCCCCGTGCAGGAGAGAGCGATACCAGCTCACAGCCCTGGGGAATCTCCTCTCTTATCTGTGAGGTGGGAAAAACCACTGGGGAACTAAACACTGCAGCACAGCCGGGGAGATGCAGCCACGGAGCAGCATGAAATGTCTGGAGCCAGCTGGGACTAGGGCCAAACCTGGGGCAGAGCGGTGGATGAGGGACACCGGGGCGCTGTACCTGGGATTCCTCGCAGAGCTCAGGGGAAGACGAGGGAGGGACAAATCCAGGTGACTCGTGTTCTCTCTCCCTCTCTAGGGGCCTGTCTGCAGTGTGAGGTTTGTTTTGCCCTAGGAAACAACTGCACGGGCTCCCTACAGACCTGCACCCTTGGAGAAGACACTTGTGCTGTCATTCTATCAGAAACCACGTACGGTAGGTGTGATGGACCCTAACCAACAAGGCTCAGCGAACAGGCTGGGGAGCTAGGACGCCTGGGTCCTCTCCTATTCCTGGCTCTGGGAACAGAGTTTGGTGGATGGTCTGAGCAGTGGGGAAGGAGCCAGGATGCTTGGGTTCCATGCCAGACCCTGTGGATAGCTCCCCAACGGGGCCTGTGGCTCAGCCCTGCGATGCTGAACTCCCCGGGGACGAGCCAGCCAGAGCGACAGGGACCCACTGAGGATGGATCCACAAAAGGCAGCGCACCATGCGCTCTGCCCAAGCCAGCCAATGGGAAATGCGGAGGAGAGGGGTGTGGCCTAGGCTCTGCCCCTCACACAGAGTTCAGCCCCCTACGTCCCGGCTGCAAGGACTTGGGATCCACAGCCGGGAACCCCTCGCCGGGCGTCTGACCTGGGTCAGCCCTTCCTTGGAAAAGGTGGTGATGGAGGAGGGGCTGCCCTGAGACCCCAGCGGCTGGGGCACACAGCTGGGCCGTGGGGGAGCCAAGTTCAAATTCCCACTCGTCCCGAATCTGGGTGGGTACTTTGGTCCCCCCTACGGTCGTGCCTTGTCACCGGCCACCCAGTGAGTCTCTCTCAGTCTCTCCTGTTGAAGAAGCTTCACCTTGTATGAAATAGTTACATGTTCCCTGGGACCTGGTTCTCCCACTTTCACAGAGAGCTCCAACCCCCTGGGCTCTTGACTATACAGGGGGCAACCTCACCCACCTTCTCCCCGGCTGTGCTTCATGCAGGGCGTGACCCAGTGTCTATGGGCCGAGGCCGTACCGTGAATCAAACCCACGGGTGATATCAGCAGGGGACACCTAGTTTGTGAATCCTGCTGTGGCTAAGGGGTGGGTGGACACACGGTGTCCTGACTTCAGCGGCCCTGCCCATACACACTGGTGGAAACTTTGGCAAAAAAAGGACTTTATGGGCAGAAGATTCGGGGCCTCCAGATGTAGACAGCGGCTGAGTGGGGGGCTGGGAGAAATAAATGTTGAATTTAGGTGACGCAATTGTTTTGTCTAGCTCTGTGGGACCTTGGGTGCCTCAGTTTCCCCATGGGTAGAGGAAGGATAACGGCACATGGCGTCTGTGGTACGGTGTGTTGGCCACCGGTGTTTATCAGTGTAGGCTGCGTGCGTGTGTCCCCGTGTAGATGCTGTCCCAGCTCTGGCCAGGAAACCAAGACAGCTCTCACAATCGAATGAATCGACACAACCATGGATTAGCTGAGCAACGAAGACACCCAGGCCAGGTTTATTGTGTGCGGCACAATGAGAAGTGACCTACAGAATATCTCTGGGTCAATTTCATATAGGCGGCATTACAATGGACATGGCCCAACGTCGGGACTTTCCATTATCCCCTAGTCCGGATGACGTTGTTCCCTCTAACACCCTCTTTTATACATCATTACAGACAATTTCATTCTGCCCCCTTCGACGTAGGTAGTTGCCACCCTCTTGACGTCGTCTAATACCACCTTTTTCCGTTAATTGCCTGATTTGGGCAAAACAACTCCATGTATCACCGTTTAGTCATTGCTATTCATCAAAGTGTCATTTTAGGGAGTTAGTTATCCCTTTGGTATCTTGGTGCCTCCTGCACCTGCTACATAATTTGCATTTTAGTAATATCTTGGCAATCTATATACTTGCAGTATCAGCACTTTCCTGTGCCAATTTCAGTTGGCTTGTTTTTTCCACTTATATCCTGTTCACTTGACTTTTTCCACTTAGGCCTTATGACAGGTCTTATACTTACTACAGCGTCTTTGTGAAGTCAGAGTTGAAGGGGTGGGTGTGGAAGGGGAACAAATCTCTGTCTTTTCCTCCTGTGCAGCGGGAGTGAAGACCCAGAGCATTTCCAGGGGCTGTGCAGCATCCATCGAATGTAAAACCGGCCACATCTCTAGGAATTTTGGGAACGGAACGACAGTAAATATGAGCTTCGACTGCTGCATGGGAGAGGCCTGCAGAGCAACCCCGGTTACAGGTACATATCTCCATCTCCGCCTCTTCTCCCACACCCCTGCACCTCCAGCTGCCTGGCACCTCCCCCACGTTAAGGTCCTGAGCCTGGTCCTCCCGCCCTGCAGGGGCGCCCCATGGAACCACACTCAGCCCCAGGTGGGGGGAGTTTAGTGGGCGGGGCTGTAGGCTCCCCCAGGTGTGAACCCAGCTGCTCCCACCTGGAGCAGGACCCAGACTCCCTGCTGCTAGGGTTGCCATATTTCAAGTTTCCAAAGAGAAGACACTGCCAGAGGGGAGGAGAGCTGTGGGGTACTGTGGGGAGGTATTGGAGGGGGTACTTTGGGGGTAGTGAAGGTGTGTGTGTATTGGGAGGGGTATTTGGGGTGGGGAGTTGGAGGGAGTATCCGGGAGGTACTGAAGGGGGCACCTGTGGCCTCGCTCTCGAGGTGGGGGGGCAGTGTTGCTCCCTGTCATGGTGGCAGGGTGGATGGTGCAGGCTGGGGACACAAGCCAGCCCGTCCATCAGTGCCTTCCTGTGGGCCCCTCCCGCTCTCCAGCTCACCCCACCTCGCCAGGCATAACGAGTGTAGATCCAGGAGTCACGGCCACCAGAGTGACGGGCGTGTCTCCAGGAGTCACAGCCAGCGTGACGGGTGTGCTTTCAGGACGTACAACCTCGGGCACAGCAGATGTGTCTCCAGGAACAGCCAGGCTCCTCCTCCCTGCCCTCGCTAGTCTATTGCTGCTGAACCTTCTCTCCTGATTCCCCACCCCACGGAACAGCAACTTCGCACTCAAATACACGCCTGCAGCCTGCCTTGGCCGCTCTCCCTGCCAGGGGCTCTTGGCTCTTGGACCGATTCACGTCCCCTTTATAATGTTGCACTGAATAAATCAAACTGGAGACCAAATTCTTTGGAATTTTTTTACTTATTTATTTCAAAGGGGAAAAATGTAATTCTCGTGCATGGTGTCAAGAAGTCAGTTAAGAACAGAAGCGCGGCCGTACTGGGTCAAGTGAACGGTGCAGCTAGCCCAGTGTCCTGTCTCCGATAGTGGCACAAACAGAACTTCAGGTGCAGTGCACTGAACATGGCAATTTTGGAGAGACCCACCCCAGGCTTCCCTTTCTGGCTTCTGGCAGTCTGAGGTTTAGGGGCACCCGGAGTTTGAGGATTTGTCCCTGAGCTTATTGACTAATAGCCATCGATAGCCCCATCCTCCATGAACTGATCTAGTTCTTTTTTTGAACCTGTTATACTTTTGCCCTTCACCACATCCCCTGGCAATGAGTTCCACAGGTTAATTGTGCATTGCGGGGAAAAAGTAAGGCGTCATGTTCATATTAAACCTGCTGCCTGTTAATTTAATTGGGTGACTCTGGTTCTGGTCCTGTCAGACAGGGGAAATAGCACTCTAGTCACTTTTTTCATGCCATTACATGATGTTCTAGCCCTCTGTCACACACCCCTTAGTCATCTCTTTGCCAAGCTGAATGGCCCTAATCCTTTTAGTTTCTCCTCATGTGCAAGCCATTCCATACCCTAAGATTAGCTTTAGAAAGACCCCAGTGGGGAAATTAGGCAACACAGGCTGAGAGCTACACAGCCCAGAAAAACATCAGTTCAACCTCCAATGGGGATGTAAACTGTTTGAGAGCTGCCGAAGGAGTGACGGTACGAAACAGACATGCTGGGCTGGGAGCTAGTCTTGAAGCAGCAGAGCTGTAGGGCCCTCTCATGAGAGCGCGGGGCCTTGTAATAAGAAGCGGTCGTTCCCAGAGAGCCTGCGTCATGCTCAGATACACGGGATGCTCTGGGGCACCTGGCATTATCCCCAGATCTCCGAGTCCCCCTTCCCCAGTTCAGCAGCTCATGAGATCCTTTTGTGTGCCATCCAACCATCTCAGTGTGTGTCTTCCTGTTATACTTAGAAAAGATGAGCAGGATCTTATTCAGGGGGACAAGGCAATATGCCACATTCATTGTACATGTCAGAATATTAAAAAGCCGTCACATTCACACACACATTCATAGGGTTCTGCGAGCTGGTGTGATATAATGACCAGTCCTTTTATGTGTTGCTCAAGCCAACCTAGTGGCCGGGCCTCTGTCAGACGTGAATCCGATGCTCCAAGATGACAATTGCAGAACGAGACCCAAAGTTTCCATGTTTTTACCCATCTTTAATAATTGCCTCTGGCTCTCGTGTAAGTCTCTGGGCCTGGCTGGGTCATGCTGCCTCTGGGTTCAGTATCGTTGTTAATCACCAGCTAATTGAAAGCAGGACTAGTCTCTTCTTTCTGTGCTTTGTTTGTTCCCAGGCTGGATCCTTCTGTACTTTAGGGTCGTTAATTTGCACTTTAGGCTCGTTGATAGGTATTCTTCGGCCTTCAGGGTTAGCATGGCAGTTGGTGTCTTCACTCCCCTTTCGGTTGTTAGAGCAGTTTAGGTTGGTGTCTTTTTATGCCCTGCACATACATTCCTCACTCGCACACAGAGAATTCATCAAGATATTTTTAGGTTCAATAGTACAAGTTTCAGGAAAGAGCTCACTTCAAGATGGAGTCCACTTACGCCAAACTGAACAGCACCATACCATTATCGTGACAGTCAAGGAAAAATCTCTCTCTCCCTCTATCTCACTTAGACAATAGAACAAGGAGTCTGAATCTGATCTGTGTGCACAGTTCCTGGGGCGGTCTCACATTCCAACCCACCTCTTACCCTTCCCTTCTAAGTTTAACACCCTGTTTCCTCGTTATTCTTCTGATTTCACCTGGGGCAATCACACACCACCCCATGGGCGCCTGCAGAGGCAACACTTCCCCTCTCGCATGCACAGAGACTGAGGCCTGGTCTACACTGGCGACTTAATTCATATTAAGGACCCTTAATCTGAATTAATTACAGACGCGTCTAAACTGACGCTACTGTTAATCCTAATCAAGGTGCCTGTAAAACCGAATTAATAAAACCACCTCTGCAAGTGGTGTAGCACCTAATTTGTAGTTGTTAATTCAAATTAGTGAGAGTGTGGTCGCAATTTGAATTAATTGGCCTCCAGAATGTATCCCATGGTGCCCCATTTCAGAGTACCCTCCCCCAAAGCAGCCCCGGGAAGATTTGATTCTTCATTTCCTGTGCTTGCCGCCAGCCTGGAGAGAGCTTTCCCATTGTTCTCAGCATGGCTACTGCAAAGCCCAAACGTGCTCCAGCATGGAGTCGAGCTGAGGTCTTAGGAGTTATTCCTGATCCCCGAGCAGTCCACCAGCACACAGGACAGCACGAATGATCCCGTGGAAGGTACATCTGGTGAGTTTTCTTTCTTATTAGCATTTCTGTCCTTGCACATTGGTGGGGAGGGGGATCTCATGCATTTCATTGAGTGCCATGGGTGCTTACCCACGGCTCTATTTTTTTCTGTGTTTTCAAACAGTACGCAGTTTGTGTCTTTAAGGGGTGGAAAGATTCCCCCCCCCCCCCCCCCGCCACTGTGTGCTGCATGAGTTTAAAATACCCAGCAAACCCTGTGCAGTTTGTTTTTAAGGGTGGGAAAGATTTCACCCCCCCACTCCGCGCGTGCTGCATGGGTTTTAAATCATTTGCTACATTTTATCATGTTCTCAGTATGGTAATTATTACTTTATTAAGAGTTTCTTCACTATGCTACATGCGGATACATTGTGTCTTGGGCTCATCACTGAAATGGAAAGATTTGTATCAGTCTCTTAATACCTTAACTGTGGCTCCCTTCTTATTTATCTTTCATTCTACAGACACCTTGCCAGTGGACCGACCCTTAAGAAGTGGGGCTGACAGACTGCCTCAGATTAGAAAAAGGAAAAGAAAAAAAAAGGAGAGATGAGATGTTTGTGGACCTTCTGAACGTCTCAGCAGCCACAGAGGCAGAGCAAAGAAGCAAGTGGCTCACCTTGACCAATGAAATGGGAGAACTGCAGGACAATGATCGCAGTCATGTGGGACCAGGCAGACATTCTACAGCATCTCATAGACAGAGTCCCCCTGCAGCCCCTCAATAATGCTCCTCAACAGATGGCTATGCCACCTTCCCCCTCCCCAGCCCCAATAGGTCTCGGAGGAGATTGTCCAGGAGGCATTACGTGCTTACCTCCACCCCAGATGTGAGCAGAAAGCAGTGGTGCCCACGCTGAGTGCTGGCCAGCAAGCTACCACCCTATCTATCCCTGGAGACCATGAAAGAACCCCTCCCCTCATTGATTGAATGTAAAGAAATAAAGGTTTGCATCATTCCACAGTGTTTCTTTATTAAATCACATGTAGGTCAGGAGGGAATTCTCGGGCACAAATATTGAATGGGCTTGGGTGGTGGGATGATTATTAAAGACAAACAACATACAGTGTGTAAGTTGGTGGAGGGAAAAATCAAAGACAAGCAATATACAGGGGGTTTGGGGATGATCATTAAAGGAAAACAGCATACAGGTGGGGCGTTGGTTTGGTAGAGGGAAAAATCAAAGGCAAGCAATATCTAGGGTCATTGTTCTGCTGGATCTCTTGTATCACGGCACCCACGGAGGCATAGATCACTATTCTTCACATTCTTACTCGAGTTCTAAAGTAATCCAGGACAAACCCTGATCAAAATGAAAGCACAGTTCAGCTGGCTCCATGTTTCTGCAGCAATGGCAATCGAGGGAATAAAAAAATAGCACAAAAATCCTTTTCCTGTTTGTTTGGGGGGGGAGGGGAGAGAAGCAGCGCTGCATCCTGGGACGATGACACCCGTCACAACAGCCTCCGTGGTTAGTTGCGCTGTGGGATAGCTTCCCACATTGCACTGCTTTCTAATTCGAATTAAGGCTGGCCAGTGGGGATGCAATAAACCAGCAAAAACTCCATAATGTGGATAATCTGCTGCGTTTTCTATAAATCGGTTTCTGAAAATCGAATTAAGCTAATTCGAATTAGCGCTGCAGTGTAGACATAGCCTCACTGTAGAAAAGAGACTTTTCATAAAAGGGGGAAAGTGACCTGGCCTTGACTTGGGAAAACTCTGCGAGCAGGTTTCACACGCATAAAACCTTGAACAAAACACCCACCTCAGAGGTTGTGGGACAGTTTCCTTTTGCCTCCAGTTCTAAAGTCTAGCAACAAGAAGTTCCATTAATGTGCCCCTCCCTTCATAGGTGTTGTCCTCAGTCAGGGCAGACCCAGAGCCCAGAGGTGTAGTTGCGGAGATCACCTCCCACCTTGGTTGCGGGGGAGGAGGGGAGAAGAAGAAGGCGACTTGCTTGCTTGGCCGTCCGGGGTTTATATTCCGGCTGCCCCGGCGGTCACTCTGCAAGCTGCTCTGCCCGTCACCAGCTGCACATCGTCCCCTTCTGCTACCACCTGGTTCTGCACGCTGACCTCCCAGCATCGGTCTCTGGACGTGCCACCCAGCTGTGGAGTCTCAGCTCAGTGATTTCAGGCCTTGGCGGGGGAACCTCACTGCCAAGCCGGGCAGGAGTGCTGTGCTGATTTCAGCTCTGGGGAGCACTGAACAGAACAAAAGACTCTTAATAAAATCTCAATGAGCTCTAACTTTGAAGAATGGGAAAGGAAGGTCAAACCAGGCCTGGGGCTCTCAGGCAGCACCCACACGTCTAGGCAGCAATGCCTGTCCCCTCCTGCTATCAACCTTCATAAGCCTCTGCCATGCAAATCCCTTGCTTCGCCAGTTTGGTTCAGATGAATGTGACCCTTCAATCTGCCATTTCCTCTGGGTAGGGTGCGGGAATCCAGCTCTACTCTTGCCTTACATTTCTGACCCAGTGTGAGGGAGTTGGGGCTGATGGAGGCTACTCCCAAATAACAGCTACCGCTGTTGCTAAAGTCATGTGAAGTCCTGGAATGATTTTGCCAGCATGGTAGAATCGGTTTCCTTGGTTGCTCATTGGGTTGTATCTCGATTGCATCCTGTGCCCTGATACTTTTTCATGCCCTGGTCCCTCAGTACCATGCTGCATTTAAATGGGGCTGAACGTGCGTCACTGGAACGAAGGAGCGAAAAGACCAAAACACCCTCCGAGTTTTATCCCTCATGCCCAGCACATCAAAGTACCAAGAACTTTGCAAAGGTACGTAAGAGATCTGCTGGATATAGGCAATATTGTTATAATTTATGCCAAGGAAAGGAGAGAGAGTTCCTGTGACTTTCCCAGGGGCACAGAAGGATTGGTTGAGCTGGGAAGAGAACCCACTTGTTTTGGCTCCAAGTCTTGCTCCAACCCCTAGACCATGCTCCCCCTGAAATCTGGTGGTAGAATCCAGGAGTCTTGGCTCTAACCACTAGACCCCACTGCCCTCCCAGAGCTGGGCCCAGGAGTCTAGACAACTGGTTTTATCTACTAGACTCAACTCACTTCTCTATGGAATCCAGGAGTCCTGACCTGCAGGACTCCTTCCTCCTGTATTAACCCACTAGACCCCATGTCCTTATGGAACCCAGATTTCCAAGGCTCACGCAACCCTATTTTACTCTACTCTATAGAACCAGGCACCCGAGCTTCCACCCCCACTTCTCTAATCACTGGATCCTGTTTCTCCCAAGGACAGGAGCAGAACCCAGGAGTCCTGCCGCCCTGTCCTTTGTGTGACCCTCTTCCTCCAGGGTCCTGTCTGCAGTGTGAGGTTTGCTCTGCACACGGAAACAGCTGTACAGGCCTCATGCAGACCTACGCCGCCGGAAAAGACGCTTGTGGCATCCTTCTTATGGAAATCAGTACAGGTCTGAGAACAGGATGGGGGAGCCAGGACTCCTGGGTTCTATGCCAGACCCCATGGGCTCACTGCCCAAGGGAGCCGTAGGCTCAGTGGGGCAAGCAGTGGCTCTCAAACGAAAGATCTAGGCAGCATATTGCCGGGGGCTGCAGTTTTGGCAGTTCAAATACTATTTTGGTGAGAGTCTAGCCATGGCGTTATTAGAAGTGCCATGTCAGTAAAGGAAGACACCCTTCGCGTGCGAAGAAGACGTGCTTGGAAGAACACCGCCAAAAGTGAGATGGTTGTAACCAAATGTATGAACTTCCCCACTTGTAAGAAAGTTTCTGGTATATTTTTTGGTTGCAAAGTGGTCGCTCAGATCAGGGAACTATTTTTTATTTCAATCACCGGGGAGGGGGAGAGGAGAGAAAACTCGAGCCTCCCATAGACGGAGAAGCCGTCCTAGGGCACCCACCTGGCTGCTCCGGGGGGCAGAGCCAGTGCCAGGACAGGGAGCTTGGGGAAGGGTTTGTGGGACCCTAAAAGTCACAGCGACTGCACATGAAGCCTCTGGTGGCTGCACGCATCCACTTCAGCTCTGCTTGAGACTCAGTCCAGGTGATGAGCCAGACAGCTGAGTCCACTCCCCAGATCCTGGGTCAGGGGCCCGGGCTCCCTGTACGGTGCATGGGGAGAGGGAGGCGCCTGAGGATGGGGAGCACAAAAGCCAGCATGCCGAGCAGACAGCTGCCTTAGGTAGCCAATAGGAAACAGGGACGAGAGGGGTGTGGCCTTAGCCCCGCCCCTCGCCGAGAGTTTGGCCCTATGTCACGGCTGCACGGAGGCACCCAGCTCTGCTTGGGATCCACAGCCAGGAACCCCTCGCTGGGCGTCTGACCCGGGTCAGCCCTGCCTTGGAATAGGTGGTGGTGGAGGAGGGGCTGCCCTGAGACCCCCAGCGGCTGGACACACAGCTGGGCTGTGGGGGAGCCAAGTTCAAATCCCCACTCGTCCCGAATCGGGGTGGGGACTTCAGCCCCAACTTCTCCCCCCCTACAGCTGTGCCTGGCCCCCGGGTGGGTCTCTCTCAATCTCTCCACGTTGTATGAAATAGTTGAAATAGTTGAACATTCCCTGGAACCTGATTCTTCCCCGTCCACGGGGAGCAACCAACCCACTGGGATCTTGGGTAAACAGAGGTAACCCCACCACCCGCTCCAGCCCTGGCTGTGCTTTATGCCCAGCCTGATCTGGTTTTGTGAATCCTGCCATGGTTAAGGGGTGGCTGGACGCACGGCGTGGGATTTCAGTGGCCCTGCCTCTACCCACTGGTGAAAATTTGGTCAACTAAAGGCCTTTATGGGCAGGAGACTCAGGGCATACAGGGGTAGGCGATAGCTGAGTGAGGAGCTAGAGGATATAAATGCTGGATTTAGGTGACAAAATCACTTTGTTTACTCCTGTGGGACCTCAGATGAGTCACTTTCCCCTTCTCTCCATGCCTCAGTTTCCCCATGGGTAGAGGAACATGGTGCCAAGAGGTGGGCATGGCAGGGGAAAAAATCTCTGTCTTCTCCTTCTGTGCAGTGGAAGTGAAGCTCCAGACCATTATCAGGAGCTGTGATACATCGATCTCCTGCAATGCTGACTCCGTCTCTGTGAATTTTGGGACAGGAATAGCAGTAAGGATGAGCTCTGCCTGTTGCGTGGGAGAGGCCTGCAGAACAACCACAGGTACAACTCCCCACCTCCGCCTCTCCTCCTCCACACCCACACCTCCAGCTGCCTGACATCTCCTCCACGTTAACGTCCTGAAACGGGTCCTCCTGCCCTGCAGGGGCGCCCCATGGAACCACACTCAGGGTGTAAGCCGGCTCTCGTTTCCATTTCCCTGATGTCACCGAGAATGAAGGCGGTTTGAAAGTGAAGTGAAGTGGGGGGTGGGGGCTGCGTCTGTTCTTCAAAGGGGGAATCAGGGTTGCTGGGTTCTCTCCCTGGCCCGGGGAGGGCTGTGGGGTCTGATGGCTCTGCTGGAGAACTCACTCCTCACGTGCCCCTAGCACAGCATCTTCAGCCTTTGCTGCCGTCTCGGCCACATCCTGGTGTTTGGGCATCGGTTATAAACTGATGAGCCAAGATGTCGGGGGGTGGAGGGCTCAGGGCCTGGACGGACCCAGCTGCTCCGAGAACGCCAACCCCAGCTCTGCACGTGAGCCAGGCGCCCGCCCACCCGCCAGCGCGGCGTGACTGGCAGCACAAGGCCTTTGCCGGCTGCAGTTCCTCTTCTCCCATCCCAGCGGCCAGTCCCAGCCCAGCCATGGGTCATTTTGGCCGGGCTGGAACCGCACAGGCCCCTGCACCTGTGCCAGAGCCAGGGGTCTCCTTGGCTCCAACGCTCTCAGATCCCTTGGGACGTGACCCGGGGCAGAGCGGGGGCTGAGCCGCCGGACACAGGGGGAATGAATTGCTGTGACCAGAGGGGTGTGAATCTCCCCCAGGATTTTTGTGCTGAGGTTTCACTGAGCTCAATCGGGCGAGGGCGTGTAAATGTGGGTTTTACCCGGTAATCGAACATTTCCTTCACAATTTACAAACACTGAGCCTCTAATAGGCTTACACGGCATTTGGCAAAGTGCTGGACTGAAGTTGTTTTGTTTTGTTTTTTGCACGCCGTGCAATTTATTTCAAGGAAACTTGGCAAGACGAGTGAACATGATTGTAGAAAGCTTGGGATCATATATTTTATAAAGCATCTTGTCATTTTTATTTCACTGGATCTCTTCTTCTTTGACTGAAACAAAGCCAGAACGGCTGAGAAGTGTGTGCAAGAGCTTACAACGTGTGTTATAGGCATTAGTCTAGTCTACCTAGGTTTTTATACCATGCCTGTCACCGTAGTGTCTGAGGACCTTCCAGCAGTGCCATGTGACCATCCATCTCTCACGTTTGTTCTCTCATCTTCTCCCCAGGGGAAGAAGTGTGTGCAGCAGAGTTATTGATTTGGTTGAGTCTGACATATATATAAATATACCTGCTGCTCCGTGTCTATGTCAGACAAGATGGGTCAAAAAATGCATCTCGCACTTGGAGCGGGATGTGGGGAAGTTCGTGATGGTCTTTAGTTCCTGTGGCAGGTAGTTCCACAGTCTGTGACCGCCCTGGAGAAGGCTCTATCTCCCTCACAGACAAACATTTCTTTTATTGTTGAGATTTCTATTGCGCCAGAGGAGCCAAGTTGTCACCTGCCATCTTGAGAGGGTCTTTTAGCTATCCTGGGGACAGGACATGGAGCCAGGCTATATCCTAGACAGGGAAAAGTTTTAGATAAATGCCAGGAAATTAATTCTTTGGGGCTGCTTCAATGTGATGATGAATACAATGGGTATTTGTCGAGGGGGAGGGGAATTGGTATGCAGACAGCTGTATAAAATATCACTAGAAATGTAAAGCTGCTGATGAATTTTCTTAATAGCCCAGGAACTTTGCACAGGGCTGATAATGGTTCTTTACTGCCTCATGCTTTTAGATGTCATGTATGGTTACTGCTGTTCTTTAAGTGTCCAATACACATTGCAGTAGCTCCTGCCTTCTGTAGCTGGTGTCTAAAACTGCCACCTTCTCCAGCTCCTTCGGCTAAACATACAGATTTAAATCAAAGGTCTAGTGCAGTTGAAAAAAGACCACAAAGTCTTAACCAGCCTTACATGGGTAAACCTGTAACATGAAAAAAACAGCCAGGTCATAAAAGCAGGAGCCTGGATTTCAGGGAAATCTCTGACAACGGTCTGGTCTGCTTTGGGTTGATTTGTTTTGCTTTGTTTTTTTTTAGTGAAACGACGTGTGTCCATTCTTTAATAGTTGTCATGCTTTCATGTTAGCAAGTGCTTCTCTTAGACAAGCGACCTCCCAACTCCAGGAGCTAATATTCCTCCCTGCACACTCTTTCCAATCAGGCTTTTCACAAAGTCATGGGAACGGTAAATCAATAACAAAGGCATTGGCAAATTTACCTACCTGATGATTTGATAACGTTCACAGGGTATTAGGCAGTCCTGTGGAGGTGCGCGCAATGTCGTTGTAACGTATACAATGGAAAGGAAAGAAAGATCCTGTGACTTTCCCAAGGTCACAGAGCGATTGGTGGAGCTGGGAAGAGAATCCAGGAGTCCTGAATCCCAGCCCTTCCTGCTCCTTCCACTAGCCCACACTACCCTTCTGGAGCCAGGGATAGAGTCCAGGAGTCCTGGATCCCAGCCCCACGCACTAACCCAATAGACTCTATTCCAATCCCAGAGCTGGGGAATGAAACTAGGAGTCCTGACAACCAGTATTAACTACTAGCTCCCGCTCACTTCTCTCTGGGACCCAGGAGTCCTGACCTGCAGGGCCCCTTCCTCCTGTGTTAACCCACTAGACGCCACATCCTTACAGAGCCCAGATTTCCAAGGCTCACCCAACCCTGCTCTACTGTGCCCCACTTTCCACTCCATAGAACCCAGGTGCCCGGGCTCCCACCCCCGCTTCTTTAACCACTGGATCCTTCTTCTCCCAAGGACAGAAACTGGATCCAAGAGTCCTGCCCTTAATCTACATGGCACCACGAACAGAACCCTGGAGTCCTGCTGCCCTGTCCCTTGTGTGACCCGCTGCCCCACGCTGCCACCCCCAGCCTTCCACGGGAGCTGGTGTCCCTCGTTCCTCTAGTTCCACTTCGTGGCAGGAGGGGAGGAGAACGTGTCAGTGTGCACAGGCGTTCAAAGGGGGGCCGGGCCGGCGAGGGGAATAGAAACGTATAGATTCGACCCGAGACAGCATGCAAATCCGTCTGATGTCCTGCACTGGGTCACAGCAGGGACCTGAGCCCTGCTATAAAAAGGGAGAGAGACAGAGGCAGCCCCAGATGTGACTGGAAAGAGCGAGCGCCTGGTACAGCTTTTCTGCTTCGCTGCATTATTCACGTACTTCACTCCAGGCAAACCTTTCGCTAGGGAGTGTTTGGTAAGTGATACCCTCTGGTCTGTTAGTGATCTAACCACTAGACCCCACTCCCCTTCTGGAACCTGGGTTGGATCCCAGGAGTCCTGGTTCCCAGCTCCCCTCTGCTGTAACCCACTGGACCTCACTCCCCTCCCAGAGCCAGGCACAGAACCCAGGAGTCCTGGCTGCCAGCCCCACCCCTGCACCACAGGAGTGTTGAAGAAGGTGAGAGCCAGCATGCAAAGAGGGCAGCTGACGGGTCCTATCCAAGAGAAAACACCCGTGGGCTCCAGGTCTCTTCCCAGCCTCTGCAAACAGCTGCCTGAGACTGAGGGGAGGTGGGAAGGGGAACCACTCACCGCTGCGCTGTAGTTGTGAGTCTCTCTGACTCCCGTGTAAACTCTGCACTTCTTCTGCTGGGACCAGGGAAATCAACTCTACCCACCCCCCCTTACCAGGGAGCATAGGGCAGAGCAGAGCAGGAGGGTGACTGAACCCCCAGACAAATATGGGGAAACTGAGTCAGCTGCAGAGCACTGACAATGCTGTGACACCTCCCAAAGGTGGGAAATGCCCAAGCGCAGTGCACCGCCATGGGGCGGGGGAGACGGCAGAGCTTGTTGCTGCGACGGGGGAGGGGGATTTTCTCTGCCCAGTCTGTGGCTGCCTGATGGTCTGTGCCAATGTGAATGACCCCGAGTGGGTGGGGGAAGTACCACTGCTGTGTGTTGTCAGGAGCAAAACCCCATCGCATTGGGGTTCACTAAAATTCCTCCTCCCCTCCCAGGGAAACTCGGGTGATGGTCCAGAGGCCCCAAGGCTGATCTGCAGGGATGGGGACACAAAAGGAACTTGGCCCTGGAAGAGGGATACGGATTTGGCCTGTCCTGGCCTGGCCTGGGCCCTAGGATCCCACCGCCATTAAAAGTAGTGCGTGGTTGGGAGCCGCGTCGCAGGCAGCTGGACCTTGTGTGTCGAGGGCTGTTTGCAATGGCAAGCTGTCACTTTAAGAGTGGGTGGGTCAGGGGAGTGGGGTCTCTGGCACTCGCTGGTAGTCTTCAGGGGGAGTATGCAGGGAAGCGTGTGACAGAGCGGCCAGCTTCCCTCACATGACATAAACTTTCATTAACGATGGATTTTTAATTAATGGAGACTCCAGGACAATGCTGGAGGGTTGGCAACCTGAGCGTGCGACCAGAGGCAGCCAGGAAAGAACCAGCCTAGACCCAGGTGGGCTGAGTTGTCGCCTGCTGCCATCGGGAGCAGCCTGCTTTGTCTCTCTCTTCTCTTTGGGTCTTGTGAGTGATCGCTCTTGATTCCTGGAAACAAAGTCATTTTACGCTGCAGCCGTCCGGCGAGACTGTTTGAGTTTAGTCCCTGGGTTCTCCAGGTGGGTGCCGCAAACACACCAGCCACAAAGGGGTCGGAGGTGTGGCTACTCCAGAGCTGTGCAAACGGCTGAGGTTGCACCCACCCTGCAGTCCGGATCATGCATGTGCAATCCCTCTTCTGCTCTCATTTCAGCCCGGCTGTGATAAATCCCCCGGCCAGAGTTTTGGCTGCAGACCCCCAGCGCCGATCTACTGCTTCCCCATCACCATGAAGGCTTCTCTTGCCGTCTGCATCCTCGCTGCTCTCCTGGCTGTGGGTGAGTGAGGCTCTGTTCTTACAGGGGCTGATTTCCTGACTTCTCCAATGTACAAAAGCTCAGAGCAGCCTAGCAGATAAAACTGTTAATCAATGTAACGGGGGCCGGCTGGGAGGGTCTGAGTGACAAGAGCAGAGGAGGAGAGGGCTGGAAGTCACAAAGTCCCTGTGACAATGAGTGAAACAATTGTGGAAATGGGAGGAAATATTTATACTTTAAATCACTAGAACCGTGTCCTGACTTGGCATGATTCAGGGCTGGACAGAAGCCAAGGATATTTCTGAAAAGGGATTGTCTGGTTTCTGAAAGGCAGTGGAGTGAATTTCAGTAACAGGAGCTCCCGGCAATACGAAGGACGTTTCTCTCTGGTCCCCACCGGGTGTCAATCGGCCGTAGCCCCACTGGAGTCAATGGGGCCAGGTCACCAGCGGTGGCCGTGGGGCGTAGAGCTGCTCTGCAACCACTGGCAGGTGTCCATCATCCCTTGGTGCCCTGTGCTGGAGAGAGCGATACCAGCTCACAGCCCTGGGGAATCTCCTCTCTTATTTGTGAGGTGGGAAAAACCACTGGGGAACTAAACACTGCAGCACAGCCGGGGAGATGCAGCCACGGAGCAGCATGAAATGTCTGTAGCCAGCTGGGACCAGGGACAAACCTAGGGCAGCGCGGTGGATGAGGGACACCAGGGCTCTGTACCCGGGGTGCTTCACAGAGCTCAGGGGAAGGCGAGGGAGGGACAAATCCAGGTGACTTGTGTTCTCTCTCCCTCTCTAGGGGCCTGTCTGCAGTGTGAGGTTTGCAATGGATCAGGAAACAACTGCACGGGCTCCCTACAGACCTGTGTCGCTGAGAAAGACACTTGTAGCGTCATTCTAACAGAAACCACGTTCGGTAGGTGGAATGGACCCTAACCAACATGGCTCATCCAACAGGCTGGAGAGCTAAGATGCCTGGTTCCTTTCCTAGTCCCGGCTCCAGGAAGGCAATGGGGTGGATGGGTCTGAGCTGTGGGGAAGGAGCCAGGACGCCTGGGTTCCATGCCAGACCCTGTGGCTAGCTCCCCAATGGGGCCTGCGGCTCAGCTCTGAGATGCCAAATTCCCGGGGATGAGCCAGCCAGAGTGTCAGGGGCCCACTAAGGATGGATCCACAAAAGCCAGCGCACCGAGCACTCCCCCCACGCCAGCCAATGGGAAATGTGGAGTTCAGCCCCCTAAGTCCCGGCCCCCTAAGTCCACAGCCGGGAACCCCTCGCCGGGCGACTGACCCGGGTCAGCCCTTCCTCGGAAAAGGTGGTGGTGGCAGAGGGGCTGCCCTGAGACCCCAGCAGCTGGGGCACCCAGCTGGGCCGTAGGGAAGCCAAGTTCAAATCCCCACTCGTCCCGAATGAGGGTGGGGACTTCGGCCCCAATCTCTCCCCTCCTACGGTCATCCCTGGCCACCAGGTGGGTCTCTCTCAGTCTCTGATTCTCCCACTTCACAGGGAGCGTCCGGCCCACCGGGATTGTGGCTACACAGGGGGCAACCCCACTGCCACCTCCTCCCCGGCTGTGCTGTGTGCAGGGCTGATCCGGTGGGCAGTTTCCCCATGGGTAGAGGAAGGATAACGGCACAGGGCGTCATTGTGAACACGGCGCCAAAGGGGTGGGCCTGGAAGGGTAATGAAATTGCTCTCTTCTCCTCCTCTGCAGCAGGACAAAAGTCCCAGTACATTATCAAGGGCTGTGCCAAATCCAGCCTCTGTAAAACCAGCCCCGTCTCAATGAATTTGGTGAAGGGACTGGCAACACGGACAATCTTCGCCTGCTGCGTGGGAGAGGCCTGCAGAACAATGAATGTTACAGGTACGTCTCCCCAGCTCCGCCTCTCGTCCCCCACCCCTGCACCTCCGGCTGCCTGGACTTAACCCAGGTTAACTCCCTGCTGCAAACTGCTCCCCTCCCCTGTTCATCGGCTCCGGAGCTACAGCTCCCCCTGCAGGGGGCACCAGGGCTGAGCCGCGCAGCCCCCAGCTGCTCTCCCGGGCCCAACGCCTGCTGTGGCTCATCCCCTGAGCTGACCACGTTTCCTCCGCTTCCTCCCAGTGCCCCCGGCCGAAACCAAACCCAATGGCGGGCGCTGCCCAGCCTGTTACGTGTTCCTCTTTGGGCAGTGCAGTGAAGAGACCATAGATTGTGTAGGAGCTGAGACCCAATGCATCAACGTCACCTACAACCAAACTACTGGTAACTTCCATTCATTTATTCGAGGGTTATATTTCCTTGTTGTTTCCCCTCCCGCTGTAGGGCAGAAGTGAGACGCTGTGTGGAGTCCGCTAGGTAAAGGTATCGACAGCAGATCAGGACACCTGAGTCCTATTCCCAGCTCTTGTTTCTGGTGTGATCTTGGGCCAATGTCTTTCCCTTCCTGTGCATCTGGTTCTCCTCCCATCTATTGCCTGTGTCTAGTTTAGTCTCTAAGATATTCGTAGTAGGGACTGGCTTAGTAATGAGAGCCCCTGGCATGTCAGGTGCTTCACAGACCCCCGATCCATAGCGGGGTCCCCTCCTCTGCCAGATGATGAATGCTTCCTATTGAGATACAGTCCCCGCCCCAAAGAGCCTGCAATCTAAACAGTCAAAAGAAGAATCATTCTCCCCATTTAAAAGATGGGGAAACTGAGGCACAGAGAGGTTCCGTGACTTGCCTACGGTCACACATCAAGGCTGTGGCAGGGCTGGGAATTGAGCCTAGTTTTGCAGAATCCCATCAAGGTGCCTTAATAAATTACGAAGCCACCCTTCTTAGAGATCCCACCCCTGCCACCAGCACTGCGCTGCTGCTTTGCTCGATGAGCTGGGGAAGGGGGAAGGTAACACTGGCCTGATCCAATCCTGGTGTCACTGGTGGGCTCCGGATCGGGCTTGCAAGTGACTTGTTCAAGGATACACAGGGCGTCTGTGTCAGAGCGGAGGAGAAGGGAGAGGCTATGGGGAGCAGAGCAGAAGGGGAGATGGAGGCTGTGGGGCACCTCGGAGGGGCCCTGAAGAGGGGACAGCCGTTATGTCCCCGTCTATCTTGAGGAGCAGAGCTACTCCCTGACAATCGCCTGCTTCCCCCCAAAGAGGCAGGTGGGTATCCAGCGCAGATCATCATGAAGGGCTGCGCTTCCGAGTCCTTCTGCGCTCACTTGAAAACAGATCCAGAAACCTTCACTGGGATCAGAGCAAATCTAACCAGAGCAGAATGCAGACCGGCCTACAGCGCAGGGGGCGTGGCTCCAGGAGCAGCCGGGCTTCTCCTCCCTGCCCTCGCTGGGCTTCTCCTATTGAAGCTTCTCTCCTGATTCCCCATCACACACAACGGCGACATCGCCCTCAATTACACCCCGCAGCCTGTGTCAGCTGCTCTCCCCCACCAGGGGTTCCCAGCTCCCGGACTGATTCACCTCCCCGTTACGGTGTTGCACTGAATAAATCAAACTGGAGACCAAATTCTTTGGAATTTTATTTATTTAGTTATTACAACAGGGAAAAAATTAATTCCTGTGAGTGGTGCCGTCAAGAAGCCAGTTAAGGACAGAAACGCAGCTGCACCGGGTTAGGTGAACGGTGCAGCTAGCCCAGTGTCCCAGTGGCCAGTACCAGAGCTTCAGGTGCAGTGCATAGAACACGGCAAGTTTGGAGAGACTTACCCCTCTCTTTCCCTCCCTCGTTCTGGAAGTCTGAGGTTTCGGGACACCCGGAGAGGGGGTTGCGTCCCCAGCCATCTTGGCCCCATCCTCCACGAACTGATCTAGCTCTTTTTTGAACCCCGTTATACTTTTGCCTGTCACCACATCCCCTGGCAATGAGTTCCACAGGTTAATTGTGAATTGTGGAAAAAGTACGGCCTCTTGTTCGTATTAAACCTGCTGCCTGTTAATTTCATTGGGTGACCCCTGGCTTTGGTACTGCAGGACAGAGGAAATAGCAATTCTCTAGTCACTTTCTCCAGGTCATTGAATGATTTTCTACCCCTCTATAGCATCCCCCCCTTCGTCGTCTCTTTGTCAAGCTGAACAGCCCTAATCTTTTTAGTCTCGCCTCATATGGAAGCCGTGCCATGCCTTAAGATCAGGCAACACAGCCCAGGAGAACATCAATTCGGTCTCCAACAGGGTTGGGACCTGCTGAAGGAGCGACATTACGAAACGGACATGTTGGAGCTGGGAGTTAGTCTTGAAGTAGTGGCGCTGTGGGTCTCCCCTGTGAGAGCCCGGCTTAGCAATAAGATGGGGAGAACAGGTTGTTCCCAGAAAGCCTGCATCACAGTCAGAGGCACGGGAAGCTCTGGGGCTCTGCGACACTTTCTTCTGTCCTTAGCTCCTGTCACTAAGTCCCCCAGCTCCATTGCAGTCTGTTTGTAGCGGTTCCGCTGTTCGTCAGATCCCTTAGTGTGCCATCCACCCATCTTCTTCTGGGTCTTCCAACCCACCTCTTACCCTCCACCTTTAACCTTAACATCCCGTTTCCTAGATATTTGTCTGTTTTCCGCTGGCCAAACCGGCTAAGCCAGGACTCCCTCAGCTTTCTATACTTGGTGCCTCCTTCCCGCAGCCTGCGTTCGTTCAGGACACGGTCCTTGCTTGGCATGCCAAGCATCCACCAAGACGTTCTGATTTCCACTCTATTCGGCGTCTGCTTCTGTCTCTGCCTCAGTCCCCAGCCTCCAGAGCCAGCCACAAAGGCAGGCCTAGTGACCGGCTTGTTGGTTTTTACTTTCAGTTTGTCCAGCATTCTCCTACTGCAGACACTAGGTGTGTGAGAGCCAGTGGGTTTCTTCAGCCCCCTCTAGTGGTTGCATTGTGGCAGAGGATTACAAGCCTGGTGCTGCATTAGTGCTCTCACACCAGCCCTTCTAGTGCAGCTTTGGGCTTATCTACCCTGTGGTGACAGGTTCAACTTCCCCCAGAGACGACGTGCTCCGGAAGGCTGCTCCGTCAGCAGAGACTGCAGCAGCTGTCTGGTAACATGCTGCCGTTCAACCTCTGCTGGAGGGGAGAGAGATCAAATATCATATTTTTATTGCTGGGCCTGAGACCCTCTCGTTCTAGGTGTTATTTATTAGGTGTATCATGGTAGCACCCAGCAGCCCCAGTCACGGCCCAGGACCCCATTGCGCTAGGTGCTGTACCTCATTATTGCTATTTATCAGGTGTCTCCAGCCTGTCATGGTGACCTTTGACCCAGTTGTGCAAATTGGTCACCTGACCCTCCTGAGAGCCCCTTCTGTCCAGAGCATCTAACAGCAACCTGGGATCTCTCCTGACCATCGGGAAAAAAACCAGCAGGACCCGTCAACGAATGGACGTGGCTGTTCTTGGCCAACCCCAGCTTAGTGGGAGGTTCCTGCCAACCTCGCTTCTTTACTGGTGAGAGTGTCCTTAGCTGAGCTGGCTGCGGGGAGGGGAGGGAATGGGGGCAAAAGGCTGCAGGGCCAGACTGTATTTACATGAGCACACCTGCCCTGCTAGCGGCTCAGCATGACGGGCCTGCTTTGCCCAGAGGAATCCCTTTGGCTGGTGCTGGGTTACAAATCCCTTCAGTGGTAATTGCAGGTAACACAACGTTGTCTCCCTTATTGTGTGAAGGCAGCAGAACTGTGCCTAGACTGTTCTGATTAGAGTCGCTGTCATTTGAACAGAACTGGCTACGCCAAGGGCTCGGTTGCCGGAGCCCTGGGAAGGTTGAGGGGGGGGGACAGGTATTCCTGCCTGGAACAGTGGGTGCTGCCTAAGTGTCCCCGCGTGTTTTAACCTCCCCTTCCCACGGTTCGAAGATAGAGCTAGTGACGATCCCATTAGACGTCTTTCGTTCTGCAAAGTGCTCGCTAGACCTGACGTTCTCGACTGTGGGACAGCGACGGTGACTTGCTTCAGCACCGAGGATTCTCCACCACGTCTGGGCAATTACTGAGAGCTGGGGTGAGTGGAAGCTCGAGAGACGGACCCCCAGAGGCCATAGCAGGAGCAGACAGTGGCGGGAGAGTTGGCAAAGGGGCGGGCAGGGCAGCCAATGGAGTATGAGCAGCCAGCAGGTTAGCTGGTGGAGTGGCGAACGGTGCAGGGTGATGGCCGGCAGGGCAAGCAAGGTGCCTTCTCCCCCCCAACAGCATGGTGGGCAGTGACTCACTGAGATGCACCTCTGCCCTCTAGGTCATCACGGACCAGGGACAACAACCATGAGTGGTGGTGTGGGGAAGCGAGAAGGGGGAGGCAAAGGGCACTGCCCCTGTACTCTGGGGTGGGGGTTTTGCTCATGGTTTCTATGTTTATGAATCCTGCTTGCGCTGTTTTCCCAAACTAGGACTGAGTTTCCTCCTTCCTTTTATTAAAAGGTCTTTCTACACCCAGACCCTGTGCTAACGAGAGGGGACGTATTCCCCAATAGAAGCACCCAGGGGTGGTGTGTCATTTCCCAAGTGACTGGGTGGGGGCTTGAGACGGTTCTGTTGTATTATTGGAAAGGAACCCGTAGGTATTGAACTGCTGCCAACTCCACCTGGCAGAAGGGTTACGTTAGCATGTGCATAGCCGCCATCAGAGACTGTGATGTCTCCTGCTCTAGTCGGGAAACCACTGAACTCTGTGGCCTCCTGCTCTCGTGCAATGTAAATAGTAGGGGGTTTCTTAGCTTCTGCTGCCTTAGCCAGCGATGAGGCTTCTCTCTGTCCGGTTCCAGCGTGTGGTAATGCCTCAGCCTGGTCTGAGAATTTGTGCTGAAGTTCGGCAAAATGGGCCCGTAGTTCTTCACTTCCAGCCGTGGTTGGGTTCTCGACCAGGCCTGGACCATGTTACCAGAATCCAACCAGTGAAGCAATGGGGTGAATCCCGCAGATTCATGATGCCAATTATGTAAGCGGGGCAATGGTCCGCTACTGCGGGGAACTTGTTTGGCTCCTGCACCACCCCGGTGGAATGGGATGGCGACAGGATCTGAGTCCTCACTCCTGCTCCCATTACCTGTAGGCCGCCTGCCCTCGGGCACTCCCCTTCCCCTCTCCCATGCGGCAGAGTCCTCGTAACGCTGACAAGGCTGGGCCCAGGATCCCTGGGGGCTCAACCCCCAACCTTGTCATGGTCACTTGGGCCAGGGGCTCGGGTGTCCCCGCTCCGGGGGGCTCTCTGCTCACCGGGCGCCTCCCTACCCCCTGATCACTGCGTTAACGTCAAACCAAACACAGCCTCTTACACAGCAGCTGTAAGAAAAACAAGGCGAAAAAAGGAAAAGGTGAAAAGAAGAAGTAACGCTGCCCTGTGGGCACGGGGGCACCACAACCAGCGGTGCTGGGACGTAAGGGAAGTTCACGGCCTGTTCCTCACCCGTCCCCGGCCCCAGCTGTGCTGCGGTGACACCACGGGTCAGACCCTGCCCTGGCGGGTCCACACGCCCTCAGGCAGGGCCCTTCTCCCCATCACGTCCCCCCTGGCAGGCCTCGTGTCTGGCCATGTCTCCCTGCCCTGGGCCCTCTGCTGTGCTCAGCCCCGGCCCCCCGTCGGTGCGGCTGGTCTCTGCGACTCCAGCTCCTGGCTCCAGGCAGCTCCAGCCCCCAGCTCCGGTCCCTCTGGCTCTGGCTGCTGCCCTGTCCCCAGCCCAGCTCGGGCGGCTGCTCTGCCCTCAGCTCTGCCTTGCCTCAGGCAGCCCCAGCTCACACGGAGGACGGGCCCAGGGCTCCTGACTCCCCCATTGGCCTGCTGCCCTGTCAATCGAGCAGGCCTGGCATGCTGGCCTCTCCCATTGGCCCTGGGAACTGTCAGTCATAGGATCCTGACTTCTCTTCAGCCCTTCCCCATTCTTTTGATATTGGGAGTGGGCCGACCAACCGCTCCCTACCCCCTCCACACACACATATTTCAGTGAGGGGCCAACAGCCCCCTGGCACTTCCACGAGTAGCTGTGAGGAAATTTCCCATTTTTCCTTGAAAATCAAGTTTTCAACACAAACACTCACAGCAAGGGCCTGCTTTCCTCCAAAATTTTCCATTTTTGTCAACCCTCCCCCACCCCGATCTAATTTTATTCATTTTTCATCTGTTTTGGGCCACATTCTTTGCATTTCTTGGCAGAAAATTGTCATGTTTTCTGAAATTTTAAACTAAAAATTGTCCAGGTTTGAGTCCAAAGATTTTGGCCGTTTTGGGCCAAAAATTGCTTGTTTTTTGGCCAGGCTAGTTCGGTTTTCATCTGACAACTGTTCTGTTTCTGGGTCATTTTGGCTGAACATGGTGCACTTGTGAATTCAAACATTTTCCACTTTTTGACTCTTTTTTTGACCTTAAAAAAGGTTTGGTTTTAACGGTATATGGCCAAAAGGTGTTCATTTTTCAGTCACATTTTTCAGCTGTGTTTTGCTGACCACTGTTTGTGTTTTAGTAGCTTGGGTTTAAAACATTTGTGGGTTTAGGCTGAAAATCATTCACTTTTAGGCTCAGAATTGTTCACTTTGTAGCAGTTGGTAGCCCAAAATTATCATATTATTATTATTATTATTACAAAATTATTATAGTTTTATGCACTTTTCAACGAGCATTACTTTTTTATTTTCAACTGAACTATTTTCATTTTGTGGCTGAAATTCTCCTTCCCCCTGCAATTTCCCACAAAAGTTTTTATTTTCAGATTTTTGAGGTTTTCAGTTTCTTTTTAAAAATTAAATCTGCCATTTCCTCTGGGTAAGGTGCGGGAATCCAGCTCTACTCTTACCTTACATTTCTGACCCAGTGTGAGGGAGTTGGGGCTGATGGAGGCTACTCCCAAATAACAACTACCGCTGTTGTTAAGCTCATGCGAAGCCCTGGAATGATTTTGCCAGCATGGTAGAATCAGTCTCCTTGTTTGTTCATTGGGTTGTATCTCGATTGCATCCTGTGGCCCTGATTATTTTTCATGCCCTGGTCCCTTAATACCATGCTGCGTTTAAATGGGGCTGAACATGCATCAATGGAACGAAGGAGGGTAAGGACCAAAAACACCATCCGAGCTTTATCCCTCATGCCCAGCACATCAATCTACCCAGAGTTTTGCGAAGGTTCATAAGAGATCTGGTGGAGATGGGCAATATTGTTATAATGTATGCCATGGAAAGGAGAGAGGTCCTGTGACTTTCCCAAGGGCACAGAGGAATTGGTGGAGCTGGGAAGGGAACCCAGGAGTCCTGACAGCCAGTTTTAACTACTCAACCCTCCCCCACCACTTCTTTATGGAACCCAGGAGTCCTGACCTGCAGGGCCTCTTCCTCCTGAATTAACCCACTAGACCCCACATCCTTTCGGAACCCAGATTTCCAAGGTCCACCCAACCCTGCTCTATTGTGCCCCGCTTTCCACTCTGTAGAACCCAGGTGCCCGGGCTCCCACCCCCGCTTCTTTAACCGCGGGATCCCGCTTCTCCCAAGGACAGGAGCAGAACCCAGGAGTCCTGCTGCCCTGTCCCTTCTGTGACCCGCTGCCCCACCCTGCCACCCCCAGCATTCCACGGGGATCTGGTGTCACTCATTACTCTAATTTCACTTCCTGGCAGGCAGGGAGGAGAACGAGACAGTGTGTACAGGTGTTCAAAGGCGGGGCAGGGCCAGCGAGAGGAATAGAAGCTTATGGACTCTAGTTAGTGAAGCGTGAAAATCTTTTTAAGTTTCTATATTGCATCACAGCAGATACCTGAGCCCCATCTACAAAAAGAAGGAGAGATAAAGGCAGCCCTGGGTGTGACAGGAAAGAGCAAGAGACAGGTACAGCTTTAGCTACGCACTTCACTCCGGGCAATCTTTACTCTAAGGAGCATTTGGTAAGTGAGACCCCTCTGACCGGTTGGTACTCTAAGCACTAGCTATCACCCCCCTTCTAGAGCCAGAGATAGAACCTGGGAGTCAAGGGTGCTATCCCTCCCCCACTCTAACCACTAGACCCCACTCTTCTTCTGAAGCCAGGGATACAACCTGGGTGTCCTGGCTCCCAGCACCCCCTGCTCTAACCACTAGACTCCAACCCCTCTTACAGCTGGGGAGAATTCCCAGGACTTCTGGCTCCCAACCCCACTACTCCACCATATGGATGTTAATGGATGTTGTGTGTTGAGGACTGTTTGCAATGGCAAGCTTTCACTTTAAGAGTGGGTGGGTCAGAGGCGTGCTGTGTCCTGGTCCTGCTGTCAGTCTTTGGGGATCTGCAGGGAAGGTTGGGACCAGGGGCAGTTTGCAAAGAACCAGCCCAGAACAAGGTGGGCTGCGCTGTCTCTCGCTGCCGTAGGGAGCAGCCTCCTTTGTCTCCCTCTTATTTTGGTTCTCGTGGGTGATTGTTCTGGATCCCCAGAAACAAAGTCACCTTACGCTGCAGCCTTCCAGCAGGAGCATTTCAGGTTTGTCTCCGACTGCTCTGTAGGGGTGACAGGAACATCCCAGCCACGAAGGTGTCAGAGCACTCTGAGCAAAAGAGCGGCTACTCCAGCAGTCTGGTAAATGGCTCCAAGGTTACACCCATCCCTGTCGACTGGATCATGCGTGTGCAATCCCTCTTCTGATCTCATTTCAGCCTGTCTGTGATAAATCCACCGGCCAGAGATTTGACTGCATCAGAGACCCCAGCACCGATTTACTGCTTCCCCATCACCATGAAGGCTTCTCTTGCCGTCTGCATCCTCGCTGCTCTCCTGGCAGTGGGTGAGTCAGGCTCTGTTCCTACAGGGGCTGATTTCCTGACTTCTCCAACATAATTAACATAACTGATCATCACCAACAGAATAATGGAGGCCAGTTGGGAGCGTCTAAATGACAACATCAGAGGAGGAAAGCGCTGGAAGTCACAAAGTCCCTGTGACAATGAGTGAAACTGTTCAGGAAATGGGAGGAAATATTTATTCTTTAAATCAGGAGAAACGTGTCCTGACTGGGTGCATTTCAGAGCTGGCCAGAAACCAAGGAGATTTCTGAAAGGGGGTTTCCCCACAGGTTTGTCTGAAAGGAAACAGATCTGATTTCAGTAGCACGACCTCAAGACAATATAAAAGACATTTCTACCTGATTCCCAGCTGGAGTCAGTTAAATTCAGGGGAATGGAAGGGGGCAAGGAAGGGACAAATCTAGACACATCATGTTCTCTCTCTTCCTCCAGGGTCCTGTCTGCAATGTGAGGTTTGCACTGCACAAGGAAACAGCTGTACGGGCCCCATGCAGACCTGTGCCTCTGGGAAAGACACTTGTGGCATCCTTCTTACAGAAGTCATGCAGGGTAGGTGAGATGGATCCTAATTGGCACGGTTCAGAGAACAGGATGGGGGAGCCAGGACTCCTGGGTTCTATGCCAGACCCCATGGGCTCACTGCCCAAGGGAGCGTTAGGCTCAGCCGGGCAAGCAGTGGTTCTCAAACAAAAGACCTAGGCGGCCCCAGCAGATTCCCGGAGGCTGCAGTTTTGGCAGTTCAAATACTATTTTGGTGAGAGTCTAGCCATGGCATTATTAGAAGTGCAATGTCAGTAAAGTAAGACACCCTTCGCATGCCAAGAAGAAGACGTGCTTGGAAGAACACCGCCAAAAGTGAGACGGTTGTAACTAAATGTATGAACTTCCCCACTTTGTTGTAAGAAAGTTTCTGGTACTTTTTTTGGTTGCAAAGTGGTCGCTCAGATCAGGGAACTATTTTTTATTTCAATCACCGGGGAGGGGGAGAGGAGAGAAAACTTGAGCTTCCCGTAGACAGAGAAGCCGTCCTAGGGCACCCACCTGGCTGCTCTGGGGGGCAGAGCGGGTGCTGGGACAGGGAGCTTGGGGAAGGGTTTGTGGGACCCTAACAGTGGCAGCGACTGCACATGAAGCCTCTGGTGGCTGCAGGCGTCCACTGCAGCCGTGCTTGAGACTCGGTCCAGGTGATGAGCCAGACAGCTGAGTCGACTGCCCAGCCCCTGGGTCAGGGGCCCGGGCTCCCTGTACAGTGCATGGGGAGAGGGAGGCGCCTGAGATGGGGAGCACAAAAGCCAGCATGCCGAGCAGACAGCTGCCTTAGGTAGCCAATAGGAAACAGGGACGAGAGGGGTGTGGCCTTAGCCCCGCCCTTCACCCAGAGTTTGGCCCTATGTCACGGCTGCACGGAGGTGCCCAGCTCTGCTTGGGATCCACAGTTGGGAACCCCTCGCCGGGCGTCTGACCCGGGTCAGCCCTGCCTTGGAATAGGTGGTGGTGGAGGAGGGGCTGCCCTGAGACCCCAGCAGCTGGGCACACAGCTGGGCCGTGGGGGAGCCAAGTTCAAATCCCCACTCGTCCCGAATCGGGGTGGGGACTTCAGCCCCAAATTCTCCCCTCCTACGGTTGTGCCTGGCCCCCGGGTGGGTCTCTCTCAGTCTCTCCACGTTGTATGAAATAGTTGAACATTCCCTGGAACCTGATTCTCCCCTGTCCACGGGGAGCAAGCAACCCACTGGGATCTTGGGTAAACAGAGGTAACCCCACCACCCGCTCCTGCCCAGGCTGTGCTTTGTGCCCAGCCCGATCTGCTTGGTGTACTGGGTGATTGTCCGGGATCTAGCCAGGCAGGTGATATCGGCAGGAGACACCAGGTTTGTGAATCCTGCCGTGGCTAAGGGGTGGCTGGACGCACGGCGTGGGGATTTTGGTGGCCCTGCCCGAACCCACTGGTGAAAATTCGGTCAACTAAAGGCCTTTATGGTCAGGAAATTCGGGGCCTCCAGGGATAGGCAGCAGCTGAGTGAGGAGCTGGAGGATATAAATGATGGATTTAGGTGACAAAATCGCTTTGTTTACGCTTGTGGGACCTCGGATGAATCACTTCACCCCCCCCCCGTGCCTCAGTTTCCACATGGGTAGAGGGAGGATAATGGCACAGCGCGTCATTTTGAACATGGTGCCAAAGGGGTGGGGGAGGAAGGGGAATAAGTCTCTGTCTTCTCCTCCTGTGCAGCGGGAATGAAGATCCAGACCACTGTCAAGGCCTGTGTGACATCCAGCGAATGTAAAACCGGCCCCATCTCTGTGAATTTTGGGAAGGGAATCACCGTAAAGATGAGCTCTGCCTGCTGCGTGGGAGAGGCCTGCAAAACAACCACGGTTACAGGTACATCTCCCCATCTCCGCCTCTCCTCCCCCACCCCCGCACCTCCGGCTGCCTGGCACCTCCCCCACATTAACGTCCTAGGACTGGTCCTCCCGCCCTGCAGGAGGTGCCCCATGGAACCACACTCAGCCCCTGGCTGGGAGGAGTCTAGTGGGTGGGGCTCTAGGAGCCCCCAGGTGTGAACCCTGCTGCTCCCACCCGTGGTGGGATCCAGGCTCCCTGCTGCAAACCTCCCCGCTGTCCCCGGAGCTACAGCTCCCCCTGCAGGGTGCACCAGGGCAGAGCTGTGCAGCCCCCAGCTGCTCTCCCGGCACCGACACCTGCCGGGGCTCGTCCCCCAGAACTGACCGCGTTTGCTCTGCTTCCTCCCAGTGCCACCGGCCGACACCAAACCCAATGGCCTGCGCTGCCCTGGCTGCTACACTATGCCCTTTGATCAGTGCCGGGAGGAGACCGTAGATTGTACGGGAGTCGAGACCCAATGTATGAACGCCATCGTGAGCATGCAACTCGGTAACTTCTCTTCATTTCTTCTGGGGTTATTTTTCCTTTGATGTGCCCCCTCCGTAGAGCAGAAGCGAGACGCTGGGTGGGGTCTGTGTGGTAAAGGCATTGGCTGCAGATCAGGACACCTGGGGTCTGTTCCCAGCGCTGGCCTCCCGGGTCACTCTAGGCCAGTGTCTTCCTCTCCCTGGGCCTCTAGACCTGCTGCCATCCACTGCCTGTGTGTGGTTCAGTCTGTAACTCTTGAGGGTAGAGCAGTGGTCCCCAAACTTTTTACTTGCCCCCCTTACGTATGTCCATGCCCCCTTTGGTCGGGACCAGGGCCACGGTCGGGGCCAGGAAGGGGGCTGTGGCTGGGGCCGCAGCTGGGAGTAAGGCAGCACTGGGGCTCTGGGGCCGATACTGTTGCCTGAGGGTCGAGAGCCAAGAGCTGAGGCCGGGGCTGCAGCTGGGGGCGGGTCTGGGGCCTGGAGCGTTGTCAGAAGCGGCACCGCAGCCGGGCCTCAGTCAGGGCCAGAGGGTGAGGCTGGGGCCAAGGGCGGGGTCAGGAACGGAGTGGCCTGGTTGGGAGCCAGAGGCTGTGGCCGGGGTCAGGTCTGGGGCCATGAACGGACAGAGGCGGAAGCAGAAAAGGAACCGAGGCTGAGGGCAGGGCTGGAGCTGGAGCCGAGTGGGGCCGAGTGGGGCAGAGTGGCACCCCCTCCCCACCCCCGAACATTCCACCGTGTCCCCCGAGGAGTGCACCCCACAGTTTGGGGACCTGTGTGGTAGGGACTGGCTGAGTCCTGGATCCAGTGGCATACCATGGGGCTCTGGCGCCCGAGGGCCAGTGCTTGCATTTGCACCCCTCATCAACTCCCCACACGAAGCCTGCTCTCAGCAGCAGCAGCAGCAAGAGTCGGCCTCACCTCCAGGTCTCTGCCCTGCCAGAGCCCGACCCACCCTGCCTGTGCTGCTGGCGCAAGACCAGCACAGGAGTGCGCGCCTCTCGCCCGGGGCCGACACTCTGGTGTGGGTGGGAAGGGAGGTGTGTGCTTTGCAGAGCCTGCTGCTTTGCTCCACCTCTCCCAGGCAGCCCGGCAGCCCCGCTCCCTCCGGGTTAGCTCACATGAAGGGCCTCGCTGCCGCCCCCCGAGGCCAGCGCCCGTGGGCCATGGCCCCGCCAATCCCCCGTCAGTCTACCGCTGCCTGCATCCCCCTGTTGTGCAAGGCACTTGTGCTGGGTGCTGGACAGACCTTGGCTGTGATCGGGGTCCCCTCTTCTGCCAGCTGCTAAAAGACTCCTAGAGATACAGTCCCTGCTGCCACAGAGCCTGTGATCTGAACAGGCAAAAAAGGATTTTTCTCCGCATTTGAAAGATGGGGAAACTGAGGCACAGAGTTGTGCTGTGACTTGCCTAAAGCCACACAGCAAGTCTGTGGTGGGGTTGGGAATTGACACTAAATTGATGGAGTCCCATCATGGTGCCTTAACTCACTAGGAAGCCACCCTTCTTAGCGATCCCACCGCTCCCACCAGCACTGAGCTGCTGCTGTGCTAGCTGAGCAGTGGGGATAACACAGCCTGATCTAGTTCGGGTGTCATTGGTGGGCTCCGGATTGGGGCTGCAATGACTTGTGCATATGTGTCAGCGGAGGAGAAGGGGGGGGCATCCAGGCCCAGACAGGCTGGGGGGAGCAGAGTAGATGGGGAGATGTGGGGCACCTTGGAGGGGCTCTGAAGAGGGGGTGACCGTTATGTCCTCGTCTAGCTCGAGGAGTGGAGCTGCTCCCTGACAATCTCCTGCTTCCTCCCAAAGAGGCAGGTGGAAATCCAGCGCAGGCCGTCATGAAGGGCTGCGCTTCTGAGTCTTTCTGCGCCCAGTTAAACATGAGTTCTAGTGCCTTCACGGGGATCGGTACAAATGTAACCATGGGCCAATGCAGAGCGGCCTCCGGCGCAGGGGGCATGGCTCCAGGAACAGCCGGGCTCCTCCTCCCAGCCCTCGCTGGGCTCCTCCTACTGAAGCTTCTCTTCTGATTCCCCACCACACGCAATGGCGACATTGCCCTCAAGTACACCCCACAGCCTGTGTCAGCTGCTCTCCCCCACCAGGGGTTCTCAGCTCCCAGATAGATTCACCTCTCCGTTATGGTGTTGCACTGAATAAATCAAACTGGAAACCAAATTCTTTGGAATTTTATTTATTTATTTATTACAACAGGGAAAAAATATATCCTGTGGGTGGTGCCATCAAGAAGCCAGTTAAGAACAGAAGCGCGGCCGCACCGGGTTAGGTGAACGGTGTAGCTTGCCCAGAGTCCTGTCTCCGACAGTGGCACAACCAGAACACGGTGCACAGAACACAACAAGTTTGGAGAGACCCACCTCAGGCTTTTCCTCCCAACTTCTGGCGGTCAGAGGTTTAGGGACACCCGGAGTAGGGGGTTGCATCCCCGATCATCTTGGTTAACTGCCATTGATGGCCCCATCCTCCATGAACTGATCTAGCTCTTTTTTGAACCCCGCTATACTTTTGCTCGTCACTACATCCCCTGGCAATGAGTTCCAAAGGTTAATTGTGCATCGCCTCATATGGAAGCTGTTCCATACGCTAAGATCAGGCTTAGAAAGACCCTGGTGGGGAAATCAGGCAACACAGGCCAGAGTTACACAGCCCAGAAGAACATCAGTTCAGCCTCTAATGGGGGCTGGGAGCCAGGACTCCTGGGTGGGGTGTATTGGGTTGGAGCGGGATAGGGACTCCTGGGTTCCATACAGAAAGGACTGGAGGTCTGGTAGCCGTCATACCCCGCAGCACGGTGCCCACTGCCCTGCTGCTACGTTTGACCACGGCGAGGCCCAGCCCAGGGTGTAAGCTGGCTCTCGCTTCCATTTCCCCAGTGTCACTGCAGATGACAGGGTTTGAAAGTGAAGTGAAGTGAATCAGGGGAAGGGTGGCTGCATCTACTCTTCTAAAGGGGGAATCAACGCTGCTGGGTTCAACCTGTCTGGGCAGGGGGGTGCAGTCTATGGCACTGCCGGAGGATGCCCGGGTAGCAGGCCTGTTCCCGCTGCCCCAACGCTGCCTTTGCTCTCACCCCGGTGCAGCCCAAGAACAGGCACCGACCTTTGCTGCCGTCTCTGCTGCACCCGGATGTTTGGGTGTTGGTTATAAACTGATGAACCAAGGTGGGGCCAGGGAGAGGTCGAAGGGGGACAGGGCCTGGACAGACCCAGCTGCTCTAAGATCGCCAACTCCAGTTCTGCACGTGAGCCAGGTTCCCGGCCACTGGCGCTGCGTGTTTGGGAGCTATGGGGCTTTGGTGGGTGCGGTTCCCCCTTTCCCATCCCAGCAGCCGGTCACAGCCCAGTCGCAGACCATTTTGGCCTGGCTGGAACCGCAAGGCCCCCTGCGCCTGTGTTGGAGTCGGGGTCTCCCTGGCTCCACAGGACGCTCTCGGACCTCTTGGGCTGTGACCCAGCGGCTCCACTCTTCGCCTCCCATGAGCAGGGCCGGGGGCAGAGTGGGGCACAGCGGGGGCTGAGCTCCTGGCCGGAGGGGGAGTGAATCGCTGAGACCAAAGGGGTGTGAGCCTGCTGTCATGCTGTCTGGATAAGGGGGGCCCTTGAGGTGTATTCAGCAGCTCTGATTACTCCCTTCTACACCAGTCTCGCGTTGGGGGTGTCACGCTGGCTGGATCAGTGGGGGTGGGGGCAGGTATTATATTGTTTGACATCAGTATGTCAGAATCGTAATAATTCACATGAGATATGCCATGTCAAGTGCTGTTAGAAAGGCTATAATGTGCCAAGTTAGATGATAACACTTATGTTCACGTGTTATGTGTGATGGAAGTTATGGATGTGGTCGATATATCTGTATTTCAAACTGGGCTGTCTGGGTAACGCCTCAGACAGGCTGGCGGCAGGACAATAGCCTGCTTAATGGCCCATTAAGACATTCCCAGGTGCAAGAGGCCCAGAGAGAGAAGCCAGGGATACACCTGATTTGTCACCAGGGCTGGCTCATGTGACTCTGGATTCCATTTTAGTTCCTGTAAAATTCCACAAGCAGCATGGCCAGGGCCAGAAGGTATATAAGGCAGAGGCCTGGGGAATCCATTTTGTCTTTCAGTCAGGATTCAGTTTCAGCTACCAACTTACCTCTGGATCAGCTCATCTGCAACTGAACTGGAGCTGTGAAACAAAGGACTGACACCCATCCAAGTACCGGCTGTGTACCAGAGGAACTATACAAGCCTGTAATTCCACAATTCTCCCAGAAACCTGATGTATCTGGACTTTCAATCATGTGTATGTTTCTTATTTGCTTTGATCCTTTAACATTTCTCTCCTGGTTTGTTTCTTTCTTTTTACAATAAACCTTTAGTTTTAGTTGCTAAAGGATTGGCTGGCAGCGTGGTACTTCGGGTAAGATCCAAACTTCTATTGCTCTGGTGCTGTGGCTGACCCCTTGGGGTCAGGTGGAACCTTTTTGGTAAAGATCACAGAGTTTAAATCACTGGTCTCTGTACTGGACCTAGTGGCTGATTGGGAGCCAGAGACTGAAATGCAGTAAGGGGGGCTGTGTGTATTTGAGTACAGGCTTCTTGATAACCGGTGTGGGAAATCAGAAGCTCTGTTTGTGTCTGGTTGGGAAGCCTGACTTCAGTGTTGCTCACCAGTGCTGGAGAATCTGCTCTCCGTTTACAGCCTGTCCTGATCTTGGGTAGTCACCTGGAAATGCCTAGGCACGGAAGGGTCACGCCTGCCCTGGGATTTTTGGGTTGAGGTTTCACTGAGCTCTGTTAGGGGTGCGGGACACATGTGCAGGTGAATGGAGTGAATGTTGCTTCAGACAAGCCGTTCTGGGCTCGCCTTGAGGCAGCCTGGCGGCTCCTGACACCCACCGGCAGCCCACGGGGTTCCCGCTTTTCTTTTCCTTTGATTTGATTTGTGCCAGGAGCCGTTTTGCAGAGTGACCCAACCCTGCCGGCTGGCACTGTGTTCATGGGCGTGCAAGGCTGGGCCGGTGGGGGATGCCGTTCTGCAGTGCCTACAATACCACGCCTTGAACACGGCCCTCAATTCACTCCTGTGGAATCAAAGAATTAATCATAAAATTGATTAATAGAATGCCTGGTCTGAAACTGGTCATAGAAGGCCTGGCCTGAAGTTGTAGCCTGAAACTGAAATAGAAGCCCCAGGCTAAACCATTAACAGAATGCCTCAACTGAAATTAGGATAAAGATGCTAAAACCCCACAAGAGGTCTCTGAACCACACCCCAGATGCAAGTTCTCTGTTATAAGCCTTAAGCCTTTTGAAGTCTGTGAACAGACTTCACCTGTTTTGATAAGTGCCAGTACCTGCCCCCCTTTGTCTTACCGGCCCCATAGAAACTCATTCCTTACAAATTAGCATTTGAACAGGTATTGTGTAACCACCCATCTTCGGGTGTTAGCCAGGGTCCCTGAAAACTACATTGTATAATCGAGTGACTCATTGGGCGTTCCTGTGAGGGCATCCGGTGTGCCCCAGGGTGCTTTGATTGTCTTTCCTGTTAAGTATAAGATGTTAATCCAATTCCACTATACGATCAACATGTAAATGAACCTAAGCAACCCCTATATAAGACTTTTGTATCTGGTAGCCAGGTGAAGTACATTTGCCCAGCATCCAGACATGCTGCTTGACTTCCCTATAGCCACCTGGGTTTTCCCTATGGCTATAGTATTCCCCATAGCTATGGTTATGTGATTGTGTGTGTCACAATTAAAGCTGCACCCGATCCAACTCTAAAATGTAGCAGTGCGATTCTTTTCCATGACACTCCGCTGTCCAGATGCAACTCACCAGTTTCTCGTCTGAGCTGAGCTGTGCCCCCTCCCCCCAGAGTGTTTGGACCATGGCGGGGGGGGGGGGGGGAAGGAGGGTTGTTGAGTGGTGTGCAAGGAAGCGGTTTGTGGTGGGGGCAAATCACACAGAGCCCCTCGGAGGCAGGGCTGAAACCAATGCACCAGAAGTGAAAAACTCCCACTCTGCTCTGGATCTCAGCCCATCTGGTGGCGTTTCCCACATCACCGGCTCTCCTAGGAACTCTGCCTAGTTTACCGGCCGTCCTGCAAGATTGTATGAGTCCTTGAGTCAGGTTACCCTGCGATCAGTGAGCTACGGCACTGCAGAAAGATGCTATTCTCTGCCCGATGGTCTCCGCTATCGGTGCTCTTTGAAAATTCAGCCCTCTCACCCACCCATCGTTCGTAGCTTTGGTGATGCAGCGAAGTTTTATTATTCTTCTGTAAAGCCAAAACTCAAAGGTTCAGAGTCAGCTGCCAGCATCCTTTCTACCAGCAGGGCTGACCACGTGTAGCGCTTCGGCCGTCTAGTGCAGATGTGTCCTTTTCATTGTCCACCACACGGAAACGGTGGGAAGTTGCTGAATGTATTGTGTGTGAGCCGTGTCCTTCTGATTTCTTCCGCATGTCTTCACAGAGTCATAGAATCTTAGAAGATTAGGGTTGGAAGGGACCTCAGGAGATATCTAGTCCAACCCCCTGCTCAAAGCAAGACAAATCCCAACTAAATCATCCCAGCCAGGGCTTTGTTGAGCCGGGCCTCTAAGGATGGAGATTCCACCACCTCCCTAGGTAACCCATTCCAGTGCTTCACCACCCGCCTAGGGAAAAAGCTTTTCCTAATATCCAACCTAGACCTCCCCCTCCTGCAACTTGAGACCGTTGCTCCTTGTTCTGTCATCTGCCACCACTGAGAACAGCCTAGCTCCATCCTCCCTGGAACCCCCTTTCAGGTAGTTGAAGGCTGCTATCAAATCCCCCCTCATTCTTCTCTTCCGCAGACTAAACAAGCTCAGTTCCCTCATCCTCTCCTCATAAGTCCTGTGCTCCAGCCCCCTAGTCATTTTCTTGCCCTCTGCTGGACTCTCCAATTTGTCCACATCCTTTTCATAGTGGTGGGGGGGGGGGGGGCAACACTGGACACAATACTCCAGATGTGGCCTCAGAAAGGCTAAATAGAGGGGAATTATCACTTCCCGTGATCTGCTGGCAATGCTCCTACTAATGCAGCCCAATATGCTATTAGCCTTCTTGGCCATAAGGCCATACTTTTGACTCATATCCAGCTTCTCGTCCACTGTAACCCGCAGGTCCTTTTCTGCAGAACTGCTGCCTAGCCAGTTGGTGCCCAGTCCCTGGCAGGGCATGGGATTCTCCCATCCTAAATGCAGGACTCTGCACTTGTCCTTATTGAACCTCATCAGATTTCTTTTGGCCCAATCCTTCAATTTGTCCAGGTCACGCTGTATCCTATCCCTGCACCCCAGCGTATCTACCACTCCCCGCAGCTTAGTGTCATCTGCAAACTTGCTGAAGGTGCATCACCCCATCCTCCAGATCTTTGGTCTGTTGTCATTAGACTCTCTAAATAGGGGAAATTATTCCTTTGTTTCACCACTTAACTGTCAACATATGGGTGTTGCCTATTGTTATTCAAATAAGAAATATCACAGGATCTTTTTCAGGGGATAAGGCAACAAGCCACGTTTATTGTGAATACAGAAATTTGATGAATAGTATCAATAAAAAAAGTATCAACACTGTAACACCATCAATATTGTGCTTTACTTAGTGAAATAGTATCAACAATGTAAACACTAGGAAAACAGAGATTCTTGTTAATAAAATATACTGTGCTGACATGTGTTTCAGTTGGTACTTTCATTCGCACTCACACACACTGACGGGCACACACAGACAGGGAGACAGACAAACACACACAGGGGTCTCACAGATGTTATCGTTACCAGCTTCTTGGTGCCCGTGGTAATCACTGGCCAGGTGACTGTAGCACGAGGGTGAGGAGCAAGGTTCTGCCAATGCGCACCGGTACTCCTGGCTAGTGTGGTAATATAGACCCGAACCTCCAGCCTTCATTTTTCTGTCCCATTTTATAGGGAAAAGACCCCATGTCAGTCTATGGGTTTTTGCTCTGTCCTGCTGCATCTGCATTTGGTGTGATCCTCGATCACCCACATTGTTGCAAGCATGATCAGATTTTGTCCTTTGAAGTGGGCTGACTCCAAAGTCATCAGGGTGGGCTCCTCTTCGACCAGTTGAATGGTAAAAGTTATTATCTTCGCTCCTTTCTTCCTCCCTCAAACGTTTGAGATGAGGCTGGTGTTTTCTTCATCTGTTTTGACATCCCTTATTCAGACCAATTGTTCAATCACTCTCCCTGTCTACACCCACCTCAATTGCTCAGCCATTCACACTCCAGTCACTCAGTGCCAACTCCTAGCTGAAGAATTCACATATGATTTATTTTTAAAGCAAACATTATTTCATTTTTGCCAGTGTCTTTCACAATTCGGTCGGTGTATGTAGTTACATTGCACAGTGGGGCTTCTTACAGGTAAAATAGGGTTTTTACAAATATATTGAAATATTGTCCCTGGATGTTTCAGGGAAATCTCTGACAACGGTCTGGTCTGTTTTGGGGTTGATTTGTTTTGCTTTGGTTTTTTTTAGTGAAACGACGTGTGTCCATTCTTTAATAGTTGTCATGCTTTCATGTTCGCAAGTGCTTCTCTTAGACAAGCGACCTCCCAACTCCAGGAGCTAATATTCCTCCCTGCACACTCTTTCCAATCAGGCTTTTCACAAAGTCATGGGAACGGTAAATCAATAACAAAGGCATTGGCAAATTTACCCACCTGATGATTCGATAACGTTCACAGGGTATTAGGCAGTCCTGTGCAGGTACGCGCAATGTTGTTCTAACGTATACAATGGAAAGGAAAGAAAGATCCTGTGACTTTCCCAAGGTCACAGAGAGATTCGTGGAGCTGGGAAGAGAATCCAGGAGTCCTGAATCCCAGCCCTTCCTGCTCCTTCCACTAGCCCACACTACCCTTCTGGAGCCAGGGATAGAGTCCAGGAGTCCTGGATCCCAGCCCCCACGCGCTAACCCAATAGACTCTACTCCCAGCCCAGAGCTGGGGAATGAAACTAGGAGTCCTGACAACCAGTATTAACTACTAGCCCCCGCTCACTTCTCTCTGGGACCCAGGAGTCCTGACCTGCAGGGCCCCTTCCTCCTGTGTTAACCCACTAGACCCCACGTCCTTACAGAGCCCAGGTTTCCAAGGCTCACCCAACCCTGCTCTACTGTGCCCCACTTTCCACTCCATAGCACCCAGGCGCCCGGGCTCCCACCCCCGCTTCCTTAACCACTGGATCCTGCTTCTCCCAAGGACAGAAACTGAATCCAAGAGTCCTGCCCTGATTCTACATGGCACCAGGAACAGAACCCAGAAGTCCTGCTGCCCTGTCCCTTGTGTGACCCGCTGCCCCACGCTGCCACCCCCAGCCTTCCACGGGCGCTGGTGTCCCTCATTCCTCTAGTTCCACTTCGTGGCAGGAGGGGAGGAGAACGTGTCAGTGTGCACAGGCGTTCAAAGGGGGCAGGGCCGGCGAGGGGAATAGAAACGTATAGACTCGACCCGAGGCAGCATGCAAATCTGTCTGATGTCCTGCACTGCGTCACAGCAGGGACCTGAGCCCTGCTATAAAAAGGGAGAGAGACAGAGGCAGCCCCGGATGTGACTGGAAAGAGCGAGTGCCTGGTACAGCTTTTCTGCTTCGCTGCATTAGTCACGTACTTCACTCCGGGCAAACTTTTCGCTAGGAAGTGTTTGGTAAGTGATACCCTCTGGTCTGTTAGTGCTCTAACCACTAGACCCCACTCCCCTTCTGGAACCTGGGTTGGATCCCAGAAGTCCTGGTTCCCAGCTCCCCTCTGCTCTAACCCACTAGACCTCACTCCCCTCCCAGAGCCAGGCACAGAACCCAGGAGTCCTGGCTGCCAGCCCCACCCCTGCACCACAGGAGTGTTGAAGAAGGTGAGAACCAGCATGCAAAGAGGGCAGCTGACGGGTCCTATCCAAGAGAAAACACCCGTGGTCTCTTCCCAGGGCTCTTCCCAGCCTCTGCAAACAGCTGTCTGAGACTGAGGGGAGATGGGGAGGAGCCACCCACTGCCACGCTGTAGTTGTGAGTGGCAAGCTGTCACTTTAAGAGTGGGTGGGTCGGGGGAGTGGGGTCTCCTGCACTCGCTGGTAGTCTTCAGGGGGAGTATGCAGGGAAGCGTGTGACAGAGCGGCCAGCTTTCCTCACATGACATAAACTTTCATTAACGATGGATTTTTAACTAATGGAGACTCCAGGACAATGCTGGAGGGTTGGCAACCCGAGCGTGCGACCAGAGGAAGCCAGGAAAGAACCAGCTTAGACCCAGGTGGGCTGAGTTGTCGCCTGCTGCCATCGGGAGCAGCCTGCTTTGTCTCTCTCTTCTCTTTGGGTCTTGTGAGTGATCGCTCTTGATTCCTGGAAACAAAGTCATTTTACGCTGCAGCCGTCCGGCGAGACTGTTTGAGTTTAGTCCCTGGGTTCTCCAGGTGGGTGCTGCAAACACACCAGCCACAAAGGGGTCGGAGGTGTGGCTACTCCAGAGCTGTGCAAACAGCTGAGGTTCCACCCACCCTGCAGTCCGGATCTTGCATGTGCAATCCCTCTTCTGCTCTCATTTCAGCCCGTCTGTGATAAATCCCCCGGCCAGAGTTTTGGCTGCAGACCCCCAGCGCCGATCTACTGCTTCCCCATCACCATGAAGGCTTCTCTTGCCTTCTGCATCCTCGCTGCTCTCCTGGCGGTGGGTGAGTGAGGCTCTGTTCTTACAGGGGCTGATTTCCTGACTTCTCCAATGTACAAAAGTTCAAAGCAGCCTGGCAGATAAAACCGTCCATTAACGTAACGGGGGCCGGCTGGGAGAATCTGAGTGACAAGAGCAGAGGAGGAGAGGGCTGGAAGTCACACAGTCCCCGTGACAATGAGTGAAACAATTGTGGAAATGGGAGGAAATATTTATACTTTAAGTCACTAGAACCGTGTCCTGACTTGGCATGATTCAGGGCTGGCCAGAAGCCAAGGATATTTCTGAAAAGGGATTGTCTGGTTTCTGAAAGGCAGTGGAGTGAATTTCAGTAACAGGAGCTCCCGGCAACACGAAGGGCGTTTCTGTCTGCTCCCCACCGGGTGTCAATCGGCCGTAGCCCCACTGGAGTCAATGGGGCCAGGTCCCCAGTGGTGGCCGTGGGGCGTAGAGCTGCTCTGCAACCACTGGCAGGTGTTCACCAGCCATTGGTGCCCCGTGCTGGAGAGAGCGATACCAGCTCACAGCCCTGGGGAATCTCCTCTCTTATTTGTGAGGTGGGAAAAACCACTGGGGAACTAAACACTGCAGCACAGCCAGGGAGATGCAGCCACGGAGCAGCATGAAATGTCTGGAGCCAGCTGGGACCAGGGACAAACCTGGGGCAGCGCGGTGGATGAGGGACACCCGGGCGCTGTACCCGGGGTGCCTTGCAGAGCTCAGGGGAAGGCGAGAGAGGGACAAATCCAGGTGACTCGTGTTCTCTCTCCCTCTCTAGGGGCCTGTCTGCAGTGTGAGGTTTGCAGTGGACCAGGAAATGACTGCACGGGCTCCCTACAGACCTGCACCCTTGGAGAAGACACTTGTGGTGTCGCTCTGACAGAAAGCACATTTGGTAGGTGAGATGGACCATAACCAACACAGCTCAGCCGACAGGCTGGGGAGTTAGGATGCCTGGGTCCTCTCCTAGTCCTGGCTCTGGGAACAGAGTTTTCTGCATGGTCTGAGCAGCGGGAAAGGAGCCAGGACGCCTGGGTTCCATGCCAGTCCCTGTGGCTAGCTCCCCCACAGGGCCTGCGGCTCAGCCCTGCTATCCCGACCTCCCCAGGGACGAGCCAGCCAGAGCACCAGGGGCCCACTGAGGAGGGATCCACAAAAGACAGCACACAGAGCAGGCAGTCTCCCAAGCCAGCCAATGGGAAACCTGGAGGAGAGGGGTGTGGCGTAAGGTCCACCCCTCACTCAATATTTGGCCCTAAGTCCCAGCTCTGCTTGGGAATCACAGCCAGGAACCCCTCACCAGGCGTCCGTCCTTGGAAAAGGTGGTGGTGGAGGAGGGGCTGCCCTGAGACCAGCGGCTGGGGCGCTCAGCTGGGCTGTCGGGGAGCCAAGTTCAAATCCCCACTCGTCCCGAATCAGGGTGGGGACTTCGGCCCCGATCTCTCCCCTTCTACGGTCATCCCTGGCCACCGGGTGAGTCTCTCTCAGTCTCTGATTCTCCCACTTCACGGGGAGCGTCTGGCCCACCAGGATCGTGGCTACACGGGGGCAACCCCTCCTCCCGGTCACCTCCTCACCAGCTGTGCTGTGTGCAGGGCCCGATCCGGTGGACAGGCTCAGAGCGTGTCTCCTGGATCAGGCCCCATGGCTGATAGCAGCAGGGGAACCGCTAGTCTGTGAATCCCACTGCAGCTAAGAGGTGACCTGGACGCACGGCGTGGGGATTTCAGTAGCCCTGCCTGTACCCACTGCTGGAAATGTTGGCAATGAAAGGCCTTTATGGGCAGGAGATTTGGGGACTCCGGGGGTAGGCGGCAGCTGAGTGGGGAGCTGGAGGATATAAATGCTGGATTTAGGTGACAAAATCGCTTTGTTTACACCTGTGGGACCTCGGGTGACTCACTTTCCTCGCTCTGTGCCTCAGTTTCCCCAGGGGTAGAGGAAGGATAACGGCACACGGCGTCAAAGGGCTGGGCGTGGAAGGGGAATAAATCTCTGTCTTCTCCTCCTCTGCAGGGGGAGAAAAGATGCAGAACATTATCAAGCGCTGTCTGACATCCAGCCTCTGTAAAGATGGTCCCATGTCAATGAGTTTTGGGACGGGAATGACAACACGGACAATCTTCGCCTGCTGCGTGGGAGAGGCCTGCAGAACAGTCAATGTTACAGGTACGTCTCCCCATCTCCGCCTCTCCTGCCCCACCCCTGCACCTCCGGCTGCCTGGATCCAACCCAGGTTAACTCCCTGCTGCAAGCTGCTCCGCTCCCCTGTTCATCGTCCCTGGAGATACAGCTCCCCCTGCAGGGGGCACCAGGGCTGAGCCGGGCAGCCCCCAGCTGCTCCCCCAGCCCCGACGCCTGCCCGGGCTTGTCCCCCGAGCTGACCACGTTTGCTCTACTTCCTCCTAGTGCCCCCGGCTGACACCAAACCCAATGGCCGTCACTGCCTTGGCTGCTACGCTTTATTCAGTCAGTGCAGTGGAGAGATCACAGAGTGTACTGGAGACGAGACCCAATGTTTCCAGATGGCTGAGAGCATCACATATGGTACCTTCACTTCCTTTATTCTGGGGTTATTTTTTTCTTTCTTGTTCCCCCCACATTATGCTGTGCGGGATCTGCTCTGTACATGTATCGGCTGCAGATCAGGACACCTGAGCCCTTTTCTGAGCGCTGGTCTCAGGAGCGTCCTTGGGCCAATGTCTTTCCCTCCCCTTGGGTCTGGTTCTCCTCCCATCTATTGCCTGTGTGTAGTTTTGTCTGTAGCTATTCATAGTAGGGACTGGCTTAGTACCGAGAGCCCCTTTTGTGCCAGGTGCTTCACCATCCCCACTTCAGATCACGTCCCCTCTTCTACCAGATGCTACAAGACTCCTAGAGAGATATGGTCCCTGCCCCAAACAGCCTGCAATCTGAACAGGCAGAAAAATAGACCGTTCTCCCCATTTTCAAGATGGGGAAAATGAGGCACAGAGTGGTGCTGTGGCTTGCCCAAGGTCACACAGAAAGGCTGGGGCAGGGCTGGAAAGGAATCTAGTTTTGCAGAGTCCCATCATGCCGCCTTAATTCACTATGAAGCCACCTTTCTCAGGGATCCCACCAGCACTGAGCTGCTGCTTTGCTACATGAGCAGGCAGCTAACACTGGCCTGATTCATCCAAATATCAGCGGGCTCTAGATGGGGCTGCAAGTGACTTGTTCAGGACACACAGTGCGTCTGTGTCAGAGCGGAGGAGAAAGGTGGAGACCATCCAGGCCCAGACCGGCTGTGGGGAGCAGAGCAGGTGGGGAGATGGAGGCTGTGAGCACCTTGAAAGGACCTTGAAGAGGGGGCGGCTGTTATGTCCTCGTCTAGCTCGAGGAGCGGAGCTGCTCCCTGACAATCGCCTGCTTTCCCCCCCCAAACACACAGGTGAAAATCGAGAGCAGATTGTCATGAAGGGCTGCGCATCCGAGTCTTTCTGCGCTCAGACAAAAGTGGGTCAGTGGACCTTCGGAGGAGTCACTACAAATCTAACCCTGGTCAAATGCACCTCCGGCGAAGGGGGTGTTTCTTCAGGATAAGCCGGTCTCCTCCTTCCACCCCTCGCTGGGCTCCTTCTACTGAAGCTTCTCTCCTGATTCCCCACCCCATGCAATGAAGACATGGCCATCAAATATGCCCCCTGCAGCCCGTGTTAGCCGCCCTCCCCCGTCAGGGGTTCTCAGCTCCCGGACAGATTCACCTCCCCTTTACGGTGTTGAACTGAATAAAACAAACTGGAGACCAAATTCCCTGGATTTGTTATTTATTTATTTCAGTGGGGAAAAAATAAATTTTGTGGGTGGTGCCGCCAAGAAGCCAGATAAGCACAGAGGAGCAGCTGCAGCGGGTCAGGTGAATGGTGCAGCTAGCCCAGTGTCCTGTCTCCGACAGTGACCAGTACCAGAGCTTCAGGTGCAGTGCACAGAACACAGCAATTTAGGGCAGACCCACCCATAACTTCCCCCCGAATTCTGGCAGGTGGACTCTGAGGGACAGGCAGAGTAGGAATTGCGTTGCTGACCCTCTTTGCTAATTGCCAGTGATGGCCCCATCCTCCATGGGCTGATCTAGATCTTTTTGGAGCCCTTCAATACTTTTGCCCGTCACCACGTCCCCTGGCAATGAGTTCCACTGGTTAATTGCGCATTGTGGGAAGAAGCACGGCCTCTTGTTCCTATTAAACCTGCTGCCTATTACTTTCATTTAGTGACCTTAGTTGTGGTACTGTGGGACAGGGAAATAACAATTTTCTAGTCACTTTCTGCACACCACTGCATGATTTTCTAGTCCTCTGTCACAACCCCTCTTAGCTGTCTCTTTGCCAAGCTGAACGGCCCTAATCTTTTTTGTCTTTCCTCATATGGAAGCTGTTCCATGCCCAACAATCAGGCTTAGAAAGACCCCAGTGGGGAAATCAGGCAACACAAGCCAGGAGCTACATGGCTGAGAACAGTTCAGTCTCTAATGGGGCCTGGGAGCCAGGACTCCTGGGTTCTGTCCCCTGCTTTGGAAGGAAAGTGGGTGTATTGGATTGGAGTGGGATAGAACTCCTGGGTTCCATACAAAAAGGACTAGAGGTCTGGTAGCCGTCATACCCCGCAGCACGGTGCCCACTGCCCTGCTGCTACGTTTGACCACCGCGAGGCCCAGCCCAGCGTATAAGCCGGCTCTCGCTTCCATTTTCCCAACGTCACTGCAGATGACAGGATTTTAAAGTGAAGTGAAGTGAAGCAGGGGAAGGGGGGCTGGGTTCAAGGTGGCTGGGCAGGGAGGGTGCGGTCTATGGCGCTGCCGGAGGATGCCTGGGTAGCAGGCCGGTTCCTGCTGCCCCGCCGCTGCCTTTGCTGTCACCCCAGTGCAGCCCAAGAACAGGCACCGACCTTTGCTCCCGTCACTGCCACATCCGGGTGTTTGGGTGTTGGTTATAAACTGATGAACCAAGGTGGGGCCGGGGAGAGGTCGAGGGGGGACAGGGTCTGGACAGACCCAGCTGCTCTAAGATCACCAACCCCAGCTCTGCACGTGAGCCAGGTTCCCGGGCGCTGGCGCGGGGTGTTTGGGAGCTATGGGGCTTTGCTGGGTGCGGTTCCCCCTTTCCCGTCCCAGTAGCCGGTCACAGCCCAGCCGCAGGCCATTTTGGCCTGGCTGGAACCACAAAGCCCTCTGTGCCCGTGCCAGAGTCGGGGTCTCCCCGGCTCCACAGGACGCTCTCGGACCCCTTGGGCCGTGACCTAACAGCTCCACTCTCCGCCCCCCCGAGCGGGGGCTGAGCTCTCGGCCGGAGGGGAGTGAATTGCTGAGACCAAAGGGGTGTGAGCCTGCCCTGGGATTTTTGGGGTGAGGTTTCACTGAGCTGTGCTGGGGGTGGGGGACACGTGCGCAGGTGAATGGAGTGAATGTCGCTTCAGACAAGCGGTTCTGGGCTCCTGACACCCACCGGCAGCCCGCGGGGTTCCCGCTTTTCTCTGGCCTTTGATTTGATTTGTGGTGGGAGCCGTTTTGCAGAGTGCCCCACCCCCTGGCACCGCGTACATGGGCGTGCAGGGCCAGGCTGGCGGGGGACGCCGTTCTGCAGCGCCCGCAACACCGTGCCTTGAACACGCCCCTCAATTCACTCTGCTGTCCGGACGCGACTCACAAGGCTCCCGTCTGAGCCTAATAGGTCACGCCTCCCCTCCCCCCTGGAGTGTTTGGACCATGGCGAGGGGGGGGGGGGGATTGTTGAGTGGTATCCGAGGAAGCGGTTTGTGGTGGGGGCAGATCACACAGAGCCCCTCGGAGGCAGGGCTCAAACCAATGCACCAGAAGTGAAAAACTCCCGCTCTGCTCTGGATCCCAGCCTATCTGGTGGCATTTCCAACATCACCGGCTCTCCTAGGAACTCTGCCTAGTTTACCGGCCATCCTGCCGGATCGTATGAGTCCTTGAGTCAGGTTACCCTGCGATCAGTGAGCTACGGCGCTGCAGAAGGATGCTATTCTCTGCCCGAGGGTCAATCATGTAAATACTAGGAAAACAGTATCAACATTGTATCAATACTACAATGACAGATTCTTGTTAATAAAATATACTGCGTTGACATGTTTCAATTGGTACTTTCATTCGCACACACACACACACACACACACACACTGGCAGGCATACACAGACAGGGAGACAGACAAACATACATAGAGATCTCACAGATGTTATAGTTACCAGCCTCTTGGTGCTCCTGGTAGTTGTAGTAAGTATAAGACCTAAGTAATGTAGTCATAAGGCCTGTAAAATAGGCTAAGGCCTAAGTAGAAAAAAAGAAGTGAACTGAAACTGGCACAGGAAAGTGCTGATACTGCAAGTATACACATTGCCAAAATAGTACTAATATGCAAATTATGTAGGAGGTGGAGAAGGCACCAAGATATCAAAGGGATAACTGAGGCTAAAATGACACTTTGATGAATAGCAATGACTAAAAGGTGATAAATGGAGTTGTTTTGCCCAAATCAGCCAATTAATGGAAAAAGTGGTATTTGACTACGTCAGGATGGTGGCAATTACCTACGTCGAAGGGGGCAGAATGAAATTGTCTGTAACGATGTATAAAAGAGGGTGTCAGAGGGAACAATGTTGTCCGGACTAGGGGATAAGGGAAAGTCCCCTCATTGGGCCGTGTCCATTTTAACGCCGCATATAGGAAGCTGACCCAGAGATACTCTGTAGGTCATTTCTCATTGTGCTTCACGCAGTAAACCTGGCCCGGGTGCCTTCGTTGCTCAGCTAATCTGTGGTCGTGTTGATTCGTTCGATCGTGAGAGCCGTCTCGGTTACCTGCGCAGAGCTGGGACAGCATCTACACGGGGACACACGCACGCAGCCTACACTGATAAACGCTGGTGGCCAACACACCGTACCACACTGGTGACCCTGACCACTGATCTGGTAAGTAAAGGAGCTGTCCTCTGGAAGGAATCGCAATCTAACATGACAGAAAACCGTGAGCTAGGTAATCCCCTTTTACCCTCCCTTCAGATGCCCACAGAATTTGATGAATATTGGATGCACTGGGTAGCAAGTAAAGATGGTCCGTATGAGTTTAAGAAACAGAGTGGGGAAACATGGACAGGAATATGTAGGTCAATGGCTAAGAGCATTGCCCTAAAAGAGACTAATAAGAGTAAGAAGTGTAGAGTGCTCCAAATCATGGCCATGGTGCTGAGAAGGTTAAGGCAGCATGCTATTAAAGTATCAGAGCTAGCAACAATACAATGAAAGAGTTAAATCAGATAACTCAAACGGCTGAACACTGGAAAACTCAGGCTCTGCTGGCAGGGCAACAAGCCGTTCAAATACATGATATGCTCGAGCAATTAAGACAGGAAAATCAACACCTAGAAACAGCTGTAGGAAACTTACAAAAAAGAGAAGTGCTGTCCCCCCATAATAAATTTTGGAGGACAACAGCAGATTATGAGGGGACAGACGTGGAAAAAAGTGGTCTTAGCAAAACTAAAAGAAGGAACTTGGGATGATTGGGATGGAGATATATGGAATGACCCAGACCCATTGCCACCCAAAGAACCGTACGTAGGGGCCACTGCACCGAAACCACCACCTGATGTTGAGAACCAGGTTTCGGTGACACCTACACCAAAACCTAGAACCATTCCTGTTAGAGCTGGAGAGCAAGGTGACTACACCGCTGAAAACGGGGAGGGCCACAGTGGAGTAGAATGTCCAAGACCGGAACCAACTCCGTTTCAGAAAGTGTATGGACAGATGGATCAGCAGACTGCTGAATTAGAAGGGTCAATAGATGCAATGCATCACCGTTTAACAGGAAATTTTGGTAAAGCAAGAAGAGTAGGTATGGGACCCCAAGATATAATAGCTTCTGGGGTCATAGATAGCAGAGAGGGTCGACCTAGACCAAGTGGGCTGCCACCTTGCACAGGGGCACTGAAAATTAAGGAGTTAACCGCTCTGGTAGGAGCTGTGGGATCCCCGCCAACAGACAGCTTCAATCATTTCATGAGGTGGTTAAGTAAATGCTCACAGCTAGTGCAAGCTGTGGGAATAATGTGAAAGGAACAGCCGCTATTATTCAAAACTCTGCTAGGCTCTTTGAGTGCACACACTCTTGGATTTGATGCTGGAATTGAGCAAATGATTAAACGTGTAGTACAAAAACATTTTTAGTTACCACCACAATTTGCAACGCTGAGAGCATTGGGCAGAATACCAGGAGAAGCCCCTGCACAGTTAGCTGAAAGAATTCAGGCATATTTTGAGTTAACTGAGGATGCACTAGATCAGCCAAGCTTAAAAGCGATCATCTTACAGGCACTCCCAACAGGAGTAGCTGAATGGATGAAAGCCAGGTGTGAAGAGGAGGGTGCACACATACCCATGCCAGAATGGTTAGAAAAAATAGAAACAGCTGTTAGACAATGTGAGGGAACCCCAGTAAGTGAACTACGAACTCAGTTAGGGCAGTGGAGAACGGAAGGACCAAAGTATTTTCCCCGTGGTCGAGGCCGAGGTTGGAGAGGCCGAGGAACAGAGAGAAATAGAGAAATAAGAAGAGAAGGGGAATGGAAATCCGCAGGACAATTAGTGCAGGAAAACAGAGAGTTAAAAGATGAAATTAACAAGCTACAGGCACAGCTACAAGTATGTAAAATCAGTAATGAAAGCAGACAAGGAGATAAGGAAAAGAAGCAAGGAACCCCTGTTGTGTTAGTCTCTGGATCAAATGAGCCAGTGGACATAGAATATAAAGCATAGGCCAGCCCACCCCAAGACTTGGAATGTATTTTTCAGCAACCCATGACTGCAGACGTCTGGGGGCATCCCCATTTAAGCACCCGAGTTGGGGACGGGCTTGTTAACTTTTTATTGCATATGGGGGCAGGGATTACTATAGTAAAAGACTTGTACCCAAATTATCCCATCTTAGAGACAACATGCATACAGGGAATATCGGGAAAATCTCAGAGTTATAAACTTAAAGAACTCCTTCAGTTTGGGACACACACTATTCAGGAAAAATGTGCAGTTGATGGAAATGAAAATTTAATTGGAGCAACTACAATTGGGCATTTAGGAATAACTATAGACTTCCCAAACATGTGCATTTGGCAAACCCGCACTGTAACCACAGGGAGAGAAAATGTTACTCTTGTCCCTATGGGGTTAGCCACGCAGACTGTTAAATCAATAAAGTCCAAAGATCCACCCAAGGCACCCGTGGGGTGGGAGACCTGGTGGCTGAAACTGAAAAATGTATGGGCTAAAGATTCCTTAGATGCTGGAAAAATAGAAATGGAAGTCAAATTGGAGGGAGAAATTCCCCCTTACATTAAGCAACACCCAATACCACAGGAAGTTAAAGACTCACTTAGGCAAGTAATAGAGGAATTGGAAACACAACAGTTAATCCAAAGGAGTGCAGCATCTAACGCGGCACCAATTTGGCCAGTAAAAAATCCAGACAGAACCTGGAGACTGACCATTGACTACAGAGGGTTAAATAAAATGGCTAAATGAGAAGCCCCTGTGGTAGCGGCATATCCAGAGTTACTGGAGGTGGTGTCTCCGGAAACGAAATGGTTTTCTGTATTTGATATTGCAAAGGGCTTTTGGAGCTTGCCATTGAGTTCAGAATCTCAGTATAGAAGAGCTTTTGTGTTCCAAGGGACACAATATTGCTGTCGTGTATTGCCTATGGGATATTGCGATTCACCTACGATATTTCACACTGCAGTGCGAGAAATGTTAGAAAAGGAAGGATTATTGCAAACAGGGAAAATAGTGCGATATGTGGATGATATTTTGATTGTAAGTGAAACTGAGGAGGAACATGAGAAGTTGGTTAAGCAAGTGCAGCTCTGCTGCCACCTACGGCTTGAAACTTAACCCCTCTAAATCCCAGATCAAACAGGTGCAATACCTGGGAATTAGGCTTAGTGCGGGAGGGAGATCAGTAGATGCCGAAAGGGTTAAATGTATTACTAGCCTACCCATGCCAACTGACACTAAATCTTTGCAATCTTTTCTGGGACTTACTAATTTCTGCAGAGAGTTTATGGTAGGATATGCAGAAAAAGCAGGACCTTTATATGAAGTACTTAAAAGACCTCAATGGACCTGGGCCGAGGAAGCAATAAATGCGTGGGAAAGTTTAAAAAATGGATTAATGGAGGCTCCTACCTTAGCCGCCCCTGATAACGAATTTCCCTTTATGCTGTATCCTAGTGTTAAAAAGTTCTGTATTGTGAGCATGATCACACAGGATTCCGGAGTGGGGGAGAGACTGGTGGTGTATTACAGCCGAGCCTTGACAGCTCCGGAAAGTAAGCTGGGAGCTTGCGAACAAACGGCTCTTGCAGCATATTGGACCCTGCAAAAAGCACAGGCAATTGTAGGGGCAAGCAAGGGGATTGTTAAAAGCCACCATGCCCTAGGAAAACTATTGAGTCAGGAGAATTTGTCTAAAGGCAACGTAAGGGTAGACAAAGCTATTCAATGGGTTTTTGCTCTCATGACAGAGAATGTTTAATTAGTTGTCCTGAAAGAGCCTGAAATATCTGTTTGGGCTCTAACCATAACAGGTCAGGAACATATCCATGAACCCCAAACAAACTCTAAAGCTCACCCCATTTTTAAAGCAACCTCGATAGACCAAGTGCTGGGAAAACCAATTTGGTTTGTAGATGGAAGCTCATATTATGAGGAAGGTACACGGGTCACAGGCTTTGCCGGAGTTTGTTTGACAGGGAGCATGCAAGCTGTGGACTCCTTCCAATATAAGTTGACAAAGGGAGGCACTCATGCGGCAAAAGTATCAGCCGCTGTTGAGGTATGAAAAAGAATGGAAAACAAACAATCTGAAATAGTGATTGGTACTGATTCAGATTATGTGGATAAAGGCACCTCCGTTTATTTGCCATGGTGGGCTACCGTGCATTTTGTGGGCACAGATGGATCTGAAATCAAACACAAAGTCCTCTGGCAACAAATGGAGGAGTTAAATGGTTAAAATAAAATCACATAAGGGAAAAGGACCATTGCCGCGGGGAAATGAACAAGCCGATAAATTGGCTAAAGAGGCAGCAATAACTGGCACCCTTTAGGAAATCCTGCCCGTGGTGATAACTACCCGGCACAGATGAAACAAGAACAAGTTAAAACTGAAAAATGACAAATGTTACAGGAGATACAGGGAAAGGATGAGTTAATCCAGCAGTGGATTGTGGAATGTCCTTCCTCTTGGCAAGGAGTTTCTCTGAAAAAAGAAAAGGGCTTGATCGTAGCCAAATCTGATAGTGAATGGGTGTTAGTAATACCTCAGCAGTTTAAACATTTTCTGTTAAGGTGGATACATGGCTGTGCTGTGGGGGGGCACCCAAAATTGGAAGAAGGACTGGAAAGGCTTAAAAAGATAGGTTGGTGGCCAGGAATGAGAGAGGATTTAGATATTCATATCCACCAATGCCTCACTTGTGCCAGACAGGACCCTGCTCGAAGGAAGAGAAGGGGCAAATTAATGCATCAGAGTTTAAAGGGACCCTTCCAACAATTGCAGGTAGATTTTGTAGGACCGTTACCCACTACGTCCAAAAACAATCGGTTTCTGTTTGTAATTGTGGATAGTTTTAGTAAATGGGTGGAGGCTTTCCCCACCAAAAAAGAAGACAGTCTCACTGCTGCGAGAACGCTTGTGACTGAAATATTCCCTAGATGGGGCCTTCCACTTAGCATTGATTCAGATAACGGACCCGCCTTTATTGGGAAGATGTCCCGACAAATGGGAACTTGGGCAGGAATTCCATTACCATTACACATCCCCTACCATCCTCAAGCTGGGAGACAAGTGGAGAGAATGAATAAATCTCTAAAGGTTGAACTGTCTAAGGTATGTAATGAATTGGGAACAAATTGGGATGTAATACTCCCATGGGTACTTATGAGAATCCGAAGTCGCCCAAATCATATGATAAAATTCAGCCCCTTTGAAATTTTGTTTGGGAGACCAATGCCAGGTTGGGAAAATCTTATGTGCTCACCAGAGTGGGACACATGACAAGAATTAGCAAAAACTACCTGGATGAATAGCCTTAAGTATTGGCTGGGAACTGTTCAAGGAGCTGCCGCAGCACAACAAGCTCTGGGGCAACAGAAAATGGATCAAGCCTTTGATGAGGCTAGTGATCATACACAGTGGCAAATAGGGCAAGCAGTAATGGTAAAAACTGAACCACAGCCAAAGAAAAAAGTTCCCAAAAAAGAATGGCATGGCCCCTGGCCAATTATAGATAAATTGGGACCCTCCATGTATCTGGGAGAAATAGAAAAACAAACTCAGTGGAAACATGCAATGCAGTTGAAAAAGTATACAAAATAAAAGATATGGGGTTATAATTTTTCTTACAGAAATGCAGCGTAGGGAAAGAATAAAAAGTATACTAACGGAAAAATCCTCGCTTGTCACATTCCAATTAAAGGATGGAGGTTTGTGGGTTCTAGATCTCCGTACTACATCTGCACCCCTGACCCTCATCTATGTGGCTTGGGCACAGCTACAAAGGGTTGAAATCTGCAAGCCTTATGCAGTCAGACAGTTGGGTGCAAGGGGACAATTTGACTGGGGATTGGGCAATAAAATTACCATTTGGTGGAATGATAAACATACATCGGTATGGAAATTGGAGCAAGGAGGGACGGATTGGCTGGATTAATTTGAAACCCGGTGTTCCCCCACTTGCCCGATTCCAAATTACCGGACCCTTAACTGAGGCCACAATTTTGGAAATATTGGATAGAGATTATAAACAGGAAGAAATGATGGGTGGAAAAAGACTCAGACAGGAGTGAAAGGGTGAAAAAAGGGAGAAGCCAGTGTTGTGTTTTGTTTTTATAGATTATGAACCCAAACCTGATCTGGATATGGAGATTGCTGCCTGTGGGGGTTCTGATACCAAAAACTTAAACCAAACTCATATCGTGGTAAGAAGTTTGTGGACCGAAATTTCCCCTTGAGACTCTGAATGCAAGAAGTCAAAGTCATCCCGATGGGACTGTTGTAAAACTGGTATGCCAAACAGAAGGAAGAGAACAAACAGGACATACCGTCAGGGTTTCACCATTTCTTATAAAGATGGCGTGGGGTGGACTGTTGCAGGAATAAGCCAGACTGTGGAGAAGGTGGGGACAAATCGACAAGAAATTGAAAAGACATTAACATTAACCAAAGACACAGAGGGGGAGTATGCTTGTTGTTGGAAAGTGGATGAGGTTATTAATTGTGACCAAGTTATTGTTTTTATTGCTCCTTCTAGCATCAGTTCCAGTAGCAAGAATGTAATATCAGTGGAGAATAAGACCAGGATAATCAGGGACCAAGACCAGGTACTGGACCGACCACAAGTTCGGTCCAATACCCAACAAGTAATGGAACACCATATAACTGCATTAGAAGGAGAAAATTTGGCCCTGCAATGTAACCTTCACCCATACGCTAAAGAAAAAATAGAAGTTTGGATTGATTGGTTTAAAGGAGGGGAAACTGTAATTAGTTACATCAAAGGAGTGGCCAAAACATATGAAGGGTGGTTAAATAGAGTTACCTTTATCAATCTTGAGGATGGATGGAGCGCCTCTATTTATATAAAGAGCGTTCAGTTAAAAGATAAGGGTACCTATACTGGAACATGGACCCTCTCTCCAGATATTCAAAAATGCATATATCATGTACAGGTATGTGAGGAAACCTGCCCCACCACCACTGCAGCCCCTCCATCAATTACAACCCCTCTGCCAACAGCATCGCCCGCAAAGGAGTGTCCAGAGTTACAGCCTTGGCCTACATCAGGAATATTTTTGCATCCTACTATAGAATATATGGTAGAAAATGTGGGTTGGATATACGTACCCCTGAAGTTAAATGTTACTGGTATGACCATGCCAAAACAATGCCCTCCACAGTGTAAAGACTGGTTTAATTTAGAAATGGAAATGCAAATACAATTGTGGAAAGGGGCACAAAATCCCTTATGGGAACAGCAAAGGAGAGAAAAGAGGAATTGCAGAAACTATACTGAGAGGCTCAGGTCTTGGCATGTCCATATGGAATTCAGCAGATATTGAAAATCTTAATTTAAAAATAAATAGTATTGTGAGTGGAATAGGAAAGGCAGTTAAAACAGGAGGAGGTAGCAGTAGCCTACTGTTGGACCAACATGCAATCACTATTGATAATATGCATCTCATAGCCCAAGGGTTTGAACATCTTAATGCAACTATACTTACAATAATTAATAGCACAGAACAAAATGATGCATCCCTGGCTGTGGCTTGTGTGGCTTATGGAAATTGCATGCTAGAAATAATTCAGCAAAGTCTATTACAACTAAAATGGCAGGAATAGCCGTGATTATTAAGTCACACAACCATTCTAAAACAAATACAGAAGCGAGGAGTGGAGCACATCAATCCAGTATTTTTAGTTTGCTAAATTTGATAGAGTCCCAACTCGGGAGCACGAGGATAGGAAAACCCTGTGAATGTTATGCCCAATTGACACCAATAACACCAAAAAAGGCTGGGCCCGATTGGTACAAAAGGAATTGGTTAATGAAGTAGTGAGAATACATGATGTGGTTTGTGCTTTGGAGTATTCCAGTTTCACTATACACGGGTACTCATGCCCTGGAAAGGAGACAGGATTCTGTGTGCCAATAACCAGCACTATCCAAATTGGAACTCATGCTTTTTAATCAATATATTTACTAGAGGTATATTTTATAACACAAAATATCGGCGCTATAACAACAGCATGAACTACTGAACCCCACTAAATAAAAATGGCCTCGGACCTAACATTCCCAGGCCCACAATAAGGAACCAAAAACAATTGGGAATAAAATCTGCCCATCAGCCATTTGAGGGAATGTGCAGACTAAGGGACAGATGGGGGATGAATGTATGGATAACAGCAAAAGAGGTGACCACATAACAGTGTTTAGCCCACTGGGTTACCTTTAAGTCCATGCATTTTGCTTTTCCAGGACGATGGGTAAACATCCTCCCCATAAAAAGATAAAAAGTGGGGGAATGTAGTAAGTATAAGACCTAAGTAATGGAGTCATAAGGCCTGTAAAACAGGCTAAAGCCTAAGTGGAAAAAGCCGAGTGAACAGAGTAGAAAGGGAAAAAACCAAGTTAACTGAAATGGGCACAGGAAAGTGCTGATACTACAAAGTATATATATTGCCAAAATATTACTAAAATGCAAATTATGTAGCAGGTGCAGGAGGCACCAAGATACCAAAGAGATAACTAACTCCCTAAAATGACACTTTGATGAATAGCAATGACTAAAAGGTGATACATGGAGTTGTTTTGCCCAAATCAGGCAATTAACGGAAAAAGGTGGTATTAGACGACGTCAAGAGGGTGGCAACTACCTACGTCGAAGGGGGCAGAATGAAATTGTCTGTAACAATGTATAAAAGAGGGTGTCAGAGGGAACAACATTGTCCGGACTAGGGGATAACAGAAAGTCCTGCCGTTGGGCCGTGGCCATTGTAACGCCGCCTATACGAAACTGACCCAGAGATACTCTGTAGGTCACGTTTCATTGTGCCGCACGCAATAAACCTGGCCTGGGTGCCTTTGTTGCTCAGCTAATCCGTGGTTGTGTCGATTCATTTGATCGTGAGAGCCGTCTCGGTTTCCTAATCAGAGCTGGGACAGCATCTGCGCAGGGACACACGCACGCAGCTTAAACTGATAAACACCGGTGGCCCACACACCATACCACAGTAGTCACTAGTCAGGTGACTGTAGCACGAGGGTGAGGAGCAAGATTCTGCCAATGCACACTGGTACTCTTGGCTGGTGTGGTAATGTAGACCCGAACCTCTACCCTTCATCTTTCTGTTCCATTTTATAGGGAGAAGATTCCATATAAGTCTATAGGTTTTTGCTCTGTCCTGCTGCATCTGCATTTGGTGTGATCCTTAATCACCCACATTGTTGCAAGCCTGATCAGATTTTGTTCTTTGAAGTGGGCTGACTCCAAAGTCATCAGGGTGGGCTCCTCTTCGGCCAGTTGAGTGGTAAAAGTTATTATCTTCGCTCCTTTCTTCCTCCCTCAAACGTTTGAGATGAGGCTGGTGTTTTCTTCATAGTGTTTTGACATCCCTTACTCAGATCAATTGTTCGATCAGTCTCCATGTCTACACTCACCTCAATTGCTCAGCCATTCACACTCCAATCACTCAGTGCCAACTCCTAGCTGAAGAACTTACATATGATTTTTTTAAAAGGAAACATTATTTCATTTTTGCCTGTGTCTTTCACAATTAGGTAAGTATATGTAATTACATTGCACACTGTGGCTTCTTATACTTAAAATAGTTTTTGCAAATATATTGAAAGTGAGTAAAATGAACAGATAAAACGGTCAGTGGATGGTTTTACAAACAATCTGAAACCAAATAGAATGATACAAAGTACAGACAGACTTGAATTATTCTGCAGTAAATGGATATTTTAAAAAGACTGAATGAACATTTTGAAGGGTAGAACAATAAGAGTCAGTTGAGGTTTTAGCTTTTGATTAAAGGTGCCGTGTATCAGGCTGAAGTGCCTCTTGGTAGGAAGAGGTGGCGGGTGTTTGTGGCTCTGTTCTTTCATATATTTCACAACAACAAGATTTGGCCAACAATGGTAGCCCCCAGCAGCCCCAGTCATGGCCCAGGACCTCATTGCACTAGGTGCTGTACCTCATTATTGCTATTTATCAGGTGTCTTCAGCCTGTCATGGTGACCTTTGACCCAGTTGTTCAAATTGGTCACCTGATCGTCCTGAGAGCCCCTTCTGTCCAGAGCATCTAACAGCAACCTTTCATTTTTGCCAGTGTCTTTCACAATTAGGTAGGTATATGTAATTACATTTCACAGTGTGGCTTCTTATACTTAAAATAGCAACCGGGGATCTCTCCTGACCATGAGAAAAAACCAGCAGGACCCGTCAACGAATGGACGTGGCTGTTCTTGACCAACCCTAGCTTAGCGGGAGATTCCTGCCAACCTCGCTTCTTTACTGGTGAGAGTGTCCTTAGCATGCCGTGCACTGTCCAGTTAAACCTCTCACGCTGAGAATTTCTTGCAGGCCATGTGGTGTTGTTTAGCCTTTGGCTATGCCTAATGTTCTGCATTTTCAGTTTTCACCAATTTTCACTGATAAATTACCAGGATTTTCATTAAAGGAGGTCCGTTTTTATTGATTCACACCCATTTATCAAGCTACTCAATATTTTTTCAGGTTCTTAGTTTTGTTAAGACACCAGTGTGATGCGTCCCGTGCCCAGGGTAGCCACCTGAAAATACCAAGATCAGGGCAGGCTGTAAATGGAGAGCAGATTCTCCCAGCGCTGATGGGTGACACCGAAGTCAGGCTTCCCAAACAGCCACAAACTGCTTCTGATTTCCCCACAATGGCTATCAAGAAGCCAGTCCACAAATACACACAGCCCCCTTTTACTGCATTTCAGCTCCTGGCTCCCAAATCAGCACTAGGTCCAGAAAAGAGATCAGTTCTTTAAACTCTACACTCTTTACTAAAAAGATTCCCTCTGACCCCAAAGGGTCAGCCACAGCACCTGATCAATATAAGTTTGGATCTTACCCAAAATATCCCGCTGCTAGCCAATCCTTTAGTAACTAAAACTAAAGGTTTATTGTAAACCAAAAGAAATAAACCATAAGAGAAATGTTAAAGGGTCAAAACAAATCAGATACATACAAATGATTGAAAGCCCATATACATCAGGTTTCTAGAAGAAATGTGGAGTTGCAGGCTTGTATAGTCTCCTCTGGTACACAGCCAGTACTTGGATGGGTCTCAGTCCTTTGTTACACAGCTTCAGTTGCAGATGACTTGATCCAGAGGTAGGTAGGTGGCTGAAGCTCAGGATAGAAGACAAAATGGTTTCTGTGGTTTGATCTTATATATCTTCTGTGCCTGGTCATGCGGCCTGTGGAAACTTACAGGAGCTAAAATGGAGTCCAGAGTCACATGGGCCAATCCTGGTAACTCTTCAGGTATGCCTTTAATTTCTTCCTGGGCCCTGTGCTTCTGTAAAGGTTTTGATGGGCTATTAAGTGGGCTATTGTCCTGCCGCCTCTGTCTGGGGTGTGTCTTATACAGCATGGTTTGAAACACAGGTACATCAAATATGTCCATAACGTCCATTACAGACATAACACATGGACATGAGCATAGTCATCTTACTCAGCGCATTACATCCTTTCTAACAGTACCGGACATGGCATATCTTACATGACTCGTTATGATTTTGACATATTAATGAGTTCAGAGGGGTAGCTGTGTTAGTCTGTATACAGCAAAAACAACGAGAGTTCTGTAGCACTTTAAAGACTAACACATTTAATTTCAGAGGCACACAGCTACCCCTCTGGAACTCTTCAACATGGAAGGCACTGAATTTAGCCATTTGAAATGGAAATCTACCAACTTCATGAAAAAACTTGCACAGATACAGACAGACATCATCTTCCTACCAAGTGCAAACAAATGGACATCATACCAAATGGACTGAAAACTTGACACAATCAAACTGGGTTTAAACAGGGATTTGGAATGGCTCTCTCATTAGACGAAATGAAAGCTTATGCCTGCTGAAATTAAATGTGTTAGTCTTTAAAGTGCTACAGAACTCTCGTTCACTGACAGAGCTAACAGCCTGGAGACATTCAGGTTCCAACATCATTGTCTCCCCACATAACGATCAAGCACAGCTATTTGGCTTCAAGGCTGTTTAATCTTCCCAATGATTTCCACTCCATCTGGAGCCTTCTCCAAGGTATCCAAACTGGACCTTTCCAAAACAAAGTCAGCGAATCCATCCACATTTGGAAAACTTTGGCTGTTAAAAACTGAACCACTTTTCCCAACATCTAAACAGTTGCTTGCTACAGACAGTGATTCATCCTGAGCTAACTTAGTCAATTCACTTTCACGCCCTTCAGTTGCAGAAAACTGCTTGCAAAAGCTACTAAGAGGTTTTATTTCTTCAGGATCAGATTTCGGCAACAATCCATTTCCCACAGAAATGTCCCTTCCCTCTTCAGCTAGAGGCTGCTCTAAAGAACCTTTTTCTGAGCCCTATCAGACTTTTTCTGGGTTTCAGTTAAGTCCAGAACCACTTTCGGAACAACAACTGACCAACCCTCCAAACTTTTGGAGACTGGGGTGGCTCCCTCCATGGGCAAGTCATTACCCCCAACAGACACAGGTTTAGGAACACTTCCTTCCTAGGTCTCAGTTGAATCCAGAATTTCCTCTGGTCCAACTGATAAATCCTCCACCAGCATAAGCTTGTGGAAGAACCCAAACTCAGGGGTCCTTACTTACAAGTTCTCTTGCTCAGCGGATCGTCCTGAAATAGCCAAACAACAGATTTAGCAAAGTCAAAGTTTATTCTTTACGTAAAGAAGGTGATCCCTTCAAATATAAGGAACGACACCTGCTTCCAAAAAACAGACCGTATTTATAGGGTGTGTAGGCGAGTTGCCTCCGTGGGAGGCCACAGAGGCTTCCTACAAACAAGGAATAGCTCGCGCTTGGTGAGTGCAGTCCGAATAGTCCGCCCTTAGGCCGGGGTGCAGCAGTCACTCGCTCAGGCCCTCAGTCAGGGCGAGCGAGCACAGAGTCAATGGCTCCAACCCCTAGGCAGGGTGAGCAGAGGCAGATCGCTCAGGCCTTCAGGCAGGGCGAGCGAACAAGCAGTCTAGCGCTCCAACCCCTAGGCAGGGTGAGCAGAGGCAGATCGCTCAGGCCCTCAGGCAGGGCGAGCGAACAAGCAGTCTAGCGCTCCAACCCCTAGGCAGGGTGAGCAGAGCTTGCAGGCCCTCAGTCCGGGCGAGCGAGCAAGGAGTCTATGCTCTAACCTTTAGGCAGGGTCAGCAAAGGAGGCAACGGCTTCAGGCGGGGTCAGGAGAGCAATTCCTCCTGGGGTGGCTAGGGCAAAGGGGAAGGGGAGGGGGACGCAGGCCCACCCGTCTCCACTGCGTCCCAGCCCAGGGCCCTAGCAGTGGCAGAAGCGGCTGCCACTGTGCCGGCGGGGCTCCCTCCGCAACACACCGGCTATGAGGCGGCTTCAGCCACAGGCCGTGGCTGTCCCTGGGCTACTTCCTCCCCACTGACCCTAGTACCTGTCTCCTCCGTGTCCCAAGGATAGTCCACCTGGGGTAGCGTCATTAGTCCTTCCTCATCGACCAGGGGTAAGGCAGGAAACTCCTCTTCGGGGGGCAGCTCCTCCAGGTCGTTGTAGGTGGGGAGCGGGTCGGCCTCGGGCAGCTCCTCCAAGTCCTGTCCCGCTGCAGGGAGGGGCTCGGCGGCCAGCAGTTCCTCTAAATCCGGCCCGGCCTCCGGGGGTGCCCGCCACTCGGGCTGCTCTGGGGTCTCAGCCCAGTCTGGTGGTCCCAGAGCACGGCCCCGGGCTCGGGGTAACTCGGCCCAGTCGTCCTGGCCGGGTTGCCTTGTCCAGCTCCTCGAGGGCCCTATCCAGTCCCCGGGCCCAGGTGGGGCCGGGGTTTGTCGGCGGCAGCGGCGGCGGCGGCTAGGCTCCAGCCTCGGCCTCGGCCTCGGCCTCTGCTGTCGGGGCAGCACGTCTGCCTCTGCCGGCAGTCTGGGCCCTACTGAGCTCAGGGGCCAGGTTTTTATACTTCCCCTTCCTGTTGGGGCCCCGCCCTGCGGCAGCCAATTGGCCTGGCTGGGTCGTCCTATCACGGCCCGGGTCTCTTGTTGCCGGGCAGGCTCCGGGGCAGGGTGTGAGTTGAGCCAATCAGCGCGTGGGCGTCCTTCTTCAGGCGCTGTCTCCATGGGAGGCCACAGAGGCTTCCTACAGGGTGGTATAAACAAGTTTCTACACGTCACAGTTTCCATGGTCATACATACTAAAAAGTATTATCTAGGAATTTTCTAACTGAATACTTGCAACTTTCCTTATCTAAGTTACAAGGTCTTTCTCTGCATTCCACCTGTACTAGCGTCTAGACCTCTTAACTATTTCATTATTACAAAACATTCTAAGATTAAATAACTGCTGACAGAACATTTTCTATCTCAGGCTTTTTACAGTGAATTCTAAAATCAGTTCTCAGCAAAAACAGAGACCGCATCTTGTTTTCCCTTCACAGTTCCCCCCTTTGATTCTAATAGATCTACTACTAGAATCACAATCATGATATATTCATTCATTTTCCTTGCCAATATACCAATACCGTATTGACCTTTGCACCACCTGTTTCTTAGGGAGCTTAAACCTTTTTTGCTGGAAAAATGAACAATAACATTGCTTACAACAAAACATTAACATTAATATTATCATAAACATTATTATAGTTACAAACAATTTTTTAAGCCACAATAAGTCTCGTAACCAAGAAGTCAGAGCATTCCGGATGGATGACCATGAAATATCAATGCCAGACGGTGGCATTGGAGGGTTAGCGAATTCATGAAAAATCTACTAACATTCCAAATTTTGTGTACATCCATCTCGATTTGACCTGATTCATTTTTTATAAAAACAACAGGTTTGATTCAACATTACACAAACTCCTCCTTGTTGAGCTAACAATTGGTCTAGGGCTAATCTATTTTGAATACTCATTTGTGCCAATGATTCAATTTCAGCCTGTAATTTTAAAATAGCATCTCCAGTCACATTGGCAAATATCTCAAATTCTGCTGAAAAATTTCTCAGTGCATACTCCAAATCACCCACTCCTTGCCAGGGCAAAAACATTCTCCATCCTCTCCAAAATGCTGAAGAGTCTTCAGTTAATGGGTTATAATGGTGAGCATCCAGGGTGGGCCTAAAACTTCTTTTTGGTCGGTGATTATACACAACCTAATGTAAAGAAACTGGATGCACACCTCCAGGCCAGAGATATACTAAGGTACATCTTCCTTTCCCTCTGTTCTGCTCTGGGCTTAAATGGGACTGAACGTGCATGTCAATGGATCGAAGTAGGGAAAGGACCAAAAACACCCTCCGAGCTTTATCCCTCATGCCCAGCACTTCAATGTACCCAGAGGTTTGCAAAGCTTCATAAGAGATCTGGTGGAGATGGGCAATATTGTTATAATGTATGCCACGGAAAGGAGAGAGAGTTCCTGTGACTTTCCCAAGGGCACAGAGGAATTGGTGGAGCTAGAAAGGGAACCCAGGAATCCTGAAAACCAGTTTTAACTACTCAACCCTCCCCCACCACTTCTCTATGTAACTCAGGAGTCCTGACCTGCAGGGCCTCTTCCTCCTGCATTAACCCACTAGACCCCATGTCCTTATGGAACCCAGATTTCCAAGGCTCACCCAACCCTGCTCTACTGTGCCCCACTTTCCACTCTATAGAACCCAGGCTCCCGGGCTCCGACCCCCCCTTCTCTAACCAGTAGATCCTGCTTCTCCCAAGGACAGGAACAGAACCCAGGAGTCCTGCTGCCCTGTCCCGTCTGTGACCCGCTGCCCCACCCTGCCACCCCCAGCCTTCCACGGGGATCTGGTGTCACTCATTACTCTAATTTCACTTCCTGGCAGGCAGGGAGGAGAACGAGACAGTGTGTACAGGTGTTCAAAGGGGGGGGCAGGGCCGGCGAGGAGAATACAAACTTATGGACTCTAGTTAGTGAAGTGTGAAAATCTGTTTAAGTTTCTACATTGCATCACAGCAGGAACCTGAGCCCCATCTATAAAAAGAGAAGGAGAGACAAAGGCAGCCCTGGATGTGACAGGAAAGAGCAAGAGACAGGTACAGCTTTAGCTACGCGCTTCTCTCTGGGCAATTTTTACTCTAAGGAGCATTTGGTAAGTGAGACCCCTCTGACCGTTTTGTGCTCTAAGCAATAGATATCACCCCCCTTCTGGAGCCGGAGACAGAACCTGGGAGTCAAGGGTGCCATCCCTCCCCCACTCTAACCACTAGACCCCACTCTTCTTCTGAAGCCAGGGATACAACCTGGGTGTCCTGGCTCCCAGCACCCCCTGCTCTAACCACTAGACTCCAACCCCTCTTACAGCTGGGGAGAAATCGCAGGACTTCTGGCTCCCAGCCCCACAAATCCACCATCTGGATGTTCATGGACGTTGTGTGTTGAGGACTGTTTGCAATGGCAAGCTATCACTTTAAGAGTGGGTGGGTCAGGGGCTTGGGGTGTCCTGGTGCTGCTGTCAGTCTTTGGGGATCTGCAGGGAAGTGTGGGACCAGGGGCAGTCTGCAAAGAACCAGCCCAGAACAAGGTGGGCTGCGCTGTCTCTAGCTGCCGTAGAGAACAGTCTCCTTTGTCTCCCTCTTGTTTTGGTTCTCGTGGGTGATCGTTCTGGATCCCCAGAAACAAAGTCACCTTACGCTGCAGCCTTCCAGCAGGAGCATTTCAGGTTTGTCTCCAACTTCTCTAGGGGGTGCCAGGAACATCCCAGCCGTGAAGGCGTCAGAGCACTCTGAGCAAAAGAGCTGCTACTCCAGCACTCTGGCAAATGGCTCCGAGGTTCCACCCATCCCTGTCGACTGGATCATGCGTGTGCAATGCCTCTTCTGATCTCATTTCAGCCTGTCTGTGATAAATACCCTGGCTGGAGATTTGGCTGCATCAGAGACCCCCAGCACCGATTTACTGCTTCCCCATCACCATGAAGGCTTCTCTTGCCGTCTGCATCCTCGCTGCTCTCCTGGCAGTGGGTGAGTCGGGCTCTGTTCCTACAGGGGCTGATTTCCTGACTTCTCCAACATGGTTAATGTAACTGATCATCAGCAACAGAATAATGGAGGCCAGTTGGGAGCATCTAAATGGCAACATCAGAGGAGGAAAGCGCTGGAAGTCACAAAGTCCCTGTGACAATGAGTGAAACTGTTCGGGAAATAGGAGGAAATATTTATTCTTTAAATCAGGAGAAATGTGTCCTGACTGGGAGCATTTCAGAGCTGGCCAGAAACCAAGGACATGTTTGTCTGAAAGGAAACAGATCTGATTTCAGTAGCATGACCTCAAGACAATATAAAAGACATTTCTAGCTGATTCCCAGCTGGAGTCAGTTAAATTCAGGGGAATGGAAGGGGGCAAGGAAGGGACAAATCTAAACACATCATGTTCTCTCTCCTCCTCAAGGGTCCTGTCTGCAGTGTGAGGTTTGCACTGCACAAGGAAACAGCTGTACGGGCCCCATGCAGACCTGTGCCTCCGGGCAAGACACTTGTGTCATCCTTCTTATGGAATTCATGCTGGGTAGGTGAGATGGATCCAGTGATTGTCCGGGATCTAGCCAGGCAGGTGATATCGGCAAGGGACACCAGGCTTATGAATCCTGCTGTGGCTAAGGGGTGGCTGGACACACGGCGTGGGGATTTTGATGGCCCTGCCTGTACCCACTGGTGAAAATTTGGGCAACTAAAGGTCTTTATGGGCAGGGGATTCGGGGCCTCCAGGGGTAGGCAGCAGCTGAGCAGGGAACTGGAGGATATAAATGCTGGATTTAGGTGACAAAATCACTGTGTTTATGCCTGTGGGACCTCGGGCGAGTCACTTCCCCCCCCTCCGTGCCTCATTCTCCCCTTGGGTAGAGGAAGGATAATGTCACAGCGCGTCGTTGTGAACTTCTCTGTCTTCTCCGTCTCCTTCTGTGCAGTGGGAGTGAAGAACCAGACCATTGCCAAGGCCTGTGCGACTTCCAGCGAATGTAAAACCGGCTCCGACTCTGTGAATTTTGGGATGGGAATGAAAATAAGGACGAGCTCTGCCTGCTGCATGGCAGAGGCCTGCAATACAATCACGGTTACAGGTACATCTCCCCATCTCTGCCTCTCCTCCCCCACCCCCACACCTCCGGCGCCTGGCACCTGCCCCACGTTAGCGTCCTGAGACTGGTCCTCCCGCCCTGCAGGGGGAGCCCCATGGAACCACACTCAGCCCCTGGGAGGGAGGAGTCTAGGGGGTGGGGCTCTAGGAGCCACCAGGTGTGAACTCAGCTGCCTCCACCGGGGGCGGGATCCAGGCTCCCTGCTGCAAGCCTCCCTGCTGCCCCCGGAGCTACAGCTTCCCCTGCAGGGTGTACCAGGGCAGAGCCGGGCAGCCCCCAGCTGCTCTCCCGGCACCGACGCCTGCCTGGTCTCATCCCCCGGAACAGACCACATTTGCTCTGCTTCCTTCCAGCGCTCCTGGCCGACACCAAACCCAATGGACGAACCTGCCCTGGCTGCTTCACTTCATCCTCTGAGCAGTGCTGGGACGAGATCGTAGATTGTACGGGAGCCGAGACCCACTGTGTCGACGCCACCATGACCATAAATCTCAGTAACTTCTCTTTATTTCTTCTGGGGTTATTTTTCCTTTGATGTTCCCCCCCATAGAGCAGAAGCGAGACTCTGGGTGGGGTCTGTTTGGTAAAGGCATCGGCTGCAGATCAGGACACCTGGGTTCTGTTCCCAGCGCTGGCCTCCTGGGTCACCCTGGGCCAGTGTCTTCCTCTCCCTGGGCCTCTAGACCTGCTGCCATCCGCTGCCTGTGTGTGGTTCAGTCTGTAACTCTTTTTACTTGGCCCCCCCTTACCTCTGTCCATGCCCCCCTTGGTCAGGACCAGGGCCGAGGTCGGGGCCAGGACTGGAGCTGTGGCTGGGGCTGCAGCTGGGAGTAAGGCAGCAGTGGGGGTCTGGGGCCGATGCTGTTGCCTGAGGGTCAGGAGCCAGGAGCTGAGGCCGGGGGCATGTCTGGGGCCAGGAGCGGCCAGAGCCGGAAGCAGAACAGGAGCTGAGGCTGAGGGCAGGGCTGGAGCTGGAGCCGAGTGGGGCAGAGGGACACTCCCTCCCCACCCCCAAACATTCCGCCATGCCCCCCAAGGGTGCACCCCACAGTTTGGGTACCTGTGTGGTAGGGACTGGCTGAGTCCTGGATCCGGTGGCATACCATGGCGCTCTGGCGCCCAGTGCTTGCATTTGCACCCCCATCGACCGCCCGCACGAAGCCTGCTCTCAGCAGCAGCAGCAGCAAGACTCGGCCTCGCCTCCAGGTCTCTGCCCTGCCAGAGCCCGACCCACTCTGCCTGCACCACCAGTGGGAGACCAGCACAGGAGTGCGCGCCTCTCGCCCGGGGCTGGCACTCTGGTGTGGGTGGGAAGGGAGGCGTGTGCTTTGCAGAGCCTGCTGCTTTGCTCCGCCGCTCCCAGGCAGCCCGGCAGCCGCGCTCCCTCCGGGGTGGCTCATGTGAAGGGCCTGTCTGGCGCCCCCCGAGGCCAGTGCCCGTGGGCCATGGCTCTTCCCATTCCCCCTGCCTGGATCCCTCTGTTGTGCCAGGCACTGGACAGACACCTGCCCGAGACGGGGGTCTCCTCTTGTGCTGGGTGCTGGACAGACCTTGGGTGCGATCGGGGTCCCCTCATCTGCCAGCAGCTAAAAGACTCCTAGAGAGATACAGTCCCTGCCACCACAGAGCCGGCAATCTGAACAGGCAAAAAGGATTTTTCTCTGCATTTGAAAGATGGGGTAACTGAGGCACAGAGCTGTGCTGTGACTTGCCTAAAGTCACACAGCAAGGCTGTGGTGGGGTTGGGAATTGACATTAAATTGATGGAGTCCCATCATGGTGCCTTAACTCACTAGGAAGCCACCCTTCTTAGCGATCCCACCGCTCCCACCAGCACTGAGCTGCTGCTTTGCTAGCTGAATGGTGTGGATAACACGGCCTGATCCAGTCCGGGTGTCACTGGTGGGCTCCAGATCGGGGCTGCAATGACTTGTGCATATGTGTCAGCGGAGGAGAAGGGGGGGGGCATCCAGGCCCAGACAGGCTGGGGGGAGCAGAGCAGATGGGGAGATGTAGGGCACCTTGGAGGGGCCCTGAAGTGGGGGTGACCATTATGTCCTCGTCTAGCTCGAGGAGAGGAGCTGCTCCCTGACAATCGCCTGCTTCCCCCCAAACACACAGGTGGAAATCCAGCGCAGTTCGTCATGAAGGGCTGCACTTCTGAGTCCGTCTGTGCTGAGTTAAAAGCGGGTTCTAGTGCCTTCGCAGAGATTAGTGCAAATGTAATCACGGGCCAATGCAGAGCGGCCTCCGGCGCAGGGGGCGTGGCTCCAGGAGCAGCCGGGCTCCTCCTCCCAGCCCTCGCTGAGCTCCTCCTACTGAAGCTTCTCTTCTGATTTCCCCACCACACGCAACGGTGACATTGCCCTCAAGTGCACCCCACAGCCTGTGTCAGCTGCTCCCCCCACCAGGGGTTCCCAGCTCCCGGACGGATTCACCTCCCCGTTATGGTGTTGCACTGAATAAATCAAACTGGAGACCAAATTCTTTGGAATCTTATTTATTTAGTTATAACAACAGGGAAAAAATGAATTCCCGTGGGTGGTGCCGTCAAGAAGCCAGTTAAGGACAGAAGCACGGCCGCACCGGGTCACGTGAATGGTGCAGCTAGCCCAGTGTCCTGTCTCCAACAGTGGCACAACCAGAACTTCAGGCGTGGTGCACAGAACACAACACGTTTGGAGAGACCCACCCTGGGCTTCCCCTACCGGCTTCTGGCAGTGAGAGGTTTAGGGACACCCGGAGTAGGGGGTTGCATCCCTGATCATCCTGGCTAATAGCCATTGATGGCCCCATTCTTCATGAACTGATCTAGCTCTTTTTAGAACCCCGTTGTACTTTTGCCTGTCACCACATCATCTGGCAATGAGTTCCCCACGTTAATTGTACAATACAGGAAAAAAGGTATGGCCTCTTGTTTGTACTAAAGCTGCTGCCTGTTAATTTTTTTGGGTGACCCCTAGTTGTGGTACTGCGGGACAGGGGAAATAGCAATTCTCTAGTCACTTTCTGCACACCATAGCATGATTTTGCAGCCCTCTGTCACACTGCCCCTTCGTCATCTCTTTGCCAAGCTGAACTTACCTTTTAGTCTCACGTCATACGGAAGCCGATCCATACGCTACGATCAGGCTTAGAAAGACCCCAGTGTGGAAATCAGGGAACGCGGGCTGGAGTTACACAGCAGAGAAGAACATCAGTTCAGCTTCTAATGGGGGCTGGGAGCCAGGACTCCTGGGTTCTCTCCGCAGTCCTGGGAGGAAAGTGGGGTGTATTGGGTTGGAACGGGAGCGGGACCTGGAATCAGGGCTCCTGGGTTCCATACAAAAAGGACGGGAGCTCTGGTAGCCGTCATACCCCGCAGCGCGGTGCCCACTGCCCTGCTGCTACGTTTGAGCATGGTGAGGCCCAGCCCAGGGTGTAAGCCGGCTCTCGTTTCCATTTCCCCTACGTCACCGAGGATGAAGGCGGTTTGAAAGTGAAGTGAAGTGGGGCGTGGGGCTGCATCTGTTCTTCAAAGGGGGAATCAGGGCTGCTGGGTTCTCTCCCTGGCCCAGGGAGGGCCGTGCAGTCTGATGGCTCTGCTGGAGAACTCACAGCTCACGTGCCCCTAGGCACAGCATCTTCAGCCTTTGCTCTCACCCCAGCGCAGCCCAAGAACAGGCACCGACCTTTGCTGCCGTCTCGGCCACATCCTGGTGTTTGGGCATCGGTTATAAACTGATGAGCCAAGATGTCGAGGGGTGGAGGGCTCATGGCCTGGACGGACCCAGCTGCTCCAAGAACGCCAACCCCAGCTCTGCACGTGAGCCAGGCGCCCGCCCACCCTCCAGCGCGGCATGGCTGGCATCACAAGACCTTTGCTGGATGCGGTTCCCCTTTTCCCGTCCCACAAGGTCTTAACCAGCCTTACGTTGGTAAACCTGTAACATGAAAAAAACAAGTCAGGTTATAAAAGCAGGAGCCTGGATTTCAGGGCAATCTCTGACAACGGTCTGGTCTGCTTTGGGGTTGATTTGTTTTGCTTTGTTTTTTTTAGTGAAACGACGTGTGTCCATTCTTTAATAGTTGTCATGCTTTCATGTTCGCAAGTGCTTCTCTTAGACAAGCGACCTCCCAACTCCAGGAGCTAATATTCCTCCCTTCACAGGCTTTCCAATCAGGCTTTTCACAAAGTCATGAGAACGGTAAATCAATAACAAAGGCATTGGCAAATTTACCTACCTGATGATTTGATAACGTTCACAGGGTATTAGGCAGTCCTGTGGAGGTACGCCCAATGTTGTTGTAACATATACAATGGAAAGGAAAGAAAGATCCTGTGACTTTCCCAAGGTCACAGAGCGATTGGTGGAGCTGGGAAGAGAATCCAGAAGTCCTACCTCCCAGCCCTTCCTGCTCCTTCCACTAGCCCACACTACCCTTCTGGAGCCAGGGATAGAGTCCAGGAGTCCTGGATCTCAGCCCCCACGCGCTAACCCAATAGACTCTACTCCCATCCCATCTACTCCCAGAGCTGGGGAATGAAACGGAGTCCTGACAACCAGTATTAACTACTAGCCCCCGCTCACTTCTCTCCGGGACCCAGAAGTCCTGACCTGTGTTAACCCACTAGACCACACGGAGCCCAGATTTCCAAGACCCATCCAACCCTGCTCTACTGTGTCCCACTTTCCACTCCATAGAACCCAAGCGGCCGGGCTCCCACCCTCGCTTCTCTACCCCTGGATTCTTCTTCTCCCAAGGACAGAAACTGGATCCAAGTGTCCTGCCCTTAATCTACATGGCACCAGGAACAGAACCCAGGAGTCCTGCTGCCCTGTCCCTTGTGTGACCCGCTGCCCCACGCTGCCACCCCCAGCCTTCCACGGGAGCTGGTGTCCCTCATTCCTCTAGTTCCACTTCGTGGCAGGAGGGGAGGAGAACGTGTCAGTGTTCATAGGCGTTCAAAGGGGGCAGGGCCGGCGAGGGGAATAAAAACGTATAGACTCGACCCGAGGCAGCATGCGAATACGTCTGATGTCCTGCACTGCGTCACAGCAGGGACCTGAGCCCTGCTATAAAAAGGGAGAGAGACAGAGGCAGCCCCGAATGTGACTGGAAAGAGCGAGCGCCTGGTACAGCTTTTCTGCTTCGCTGCATCATTCACGTACTTCACTCCGGGCAAACCTTTCGCTAGGGAGTGTTTGGTAAGTGATACCCTCTGGTCTGCTAGTGCTCTAACCACTAGCCCCCACTCCCCTTCTGGAACCTGGGTTGGATCCCAGGAGTCCTGGTTCCCAGCCCCCTCTGCTCTAACCCACTAGACCTCACTCCTCTCCCAGAGCCAGGCACAGAACCCAGGAGTCCTGGCTGCCAGCCCCACTCCTGCACCACAGGAGCGTTGAAGAAGGTGAGAGCCAGCATGCAAAGAGGGCAGCTGACGGGTCCTATCCAAGAGAAAACACCCGTGGGCTCCAGGTCTCTTCCCAGCCTCTGCAAACAGCTGCCTGAGACTGAGGGGAGGTCGGGGGGGGGGGGAGGGAGCCACCCACTGCTGCGCTGTAGTTGTGAGTGGCAAACTGTCACTTTAAGAGTGGGTGGATCGAGGCAGTGGGGTCTCCTGCACTCGCTGGTAGTCTTCAGGGGGAGTATGCAGGGAAGCGTGTGACAGAGCGGCCGGCTTTCCTCACATGACATAAACTTTCATTAACGATGGATTTTTAATTAATGGAGACTCCAGGACAATGCTGGAGGGTTGGCAACCCGAGCGTGCGACTAGAGGCAGCCAGGAAAGAACCAGCTTAGACCCAGGTGGGCTGAGTTGTCTCCTGCTGCCATCGGGAGCAGCCTGCTTTGTCTCTCTCTTCTCTTTGGGGCTTGTGCGTGATCGCTCTTGGTTCCTGGAAACAAACTCATTTTACGCTGCAGCCGTCCGGCGAGACTGTTTGAGTTTAGTCCCTGGGTTCTCCAGGTGGGTGCCGTGAACATATCAGCCACAAAGGGGTCGGAGGTGTGGCTACTCCAGAGCTGTGCAAATGGCTGAGGTTCCACCCACCCTGCAGTCCGGATCTTGCATGTGCAATCCCTCTTCTGCTCTCATTGCAGCCCGGCTGTGATAAATCCCCCGGCCAGAGTTTTGGCTGCAGACCCCCAGCGCCGATCTACTGCTTCCCCATCACCATGCAGGCTTCTCTTGCCGTCTGCATCCTCGCTGCTCTCCTGGCGCTGGGTGAGTCGGGCTCTGCTCTTACAGGGGCTGATTTCCTGACTTCTCCAATGTACAAAAGCTCAGAGCAGCCTGGCAGATAAAACCGTCCATTAACACAACGGGGGCCGGCTGGGAGCGTCTGAGTGACAACAGCAGAGGAGGAGAGGGCTGGAAGTCACACAGTCCCTGTGACGAGTAAAACAATTGTGGAAATGGGAGGAAATATTTATACTTTAAATCACTAGAACCGTGTCCTGACTTGGCATGATTCAGGGCTGGCCAGAAGCCAAGGATATTTCTGAAAAGGGATTGTCTGGTTTCTGAAAGGCAGTGGAGTGAATTTCAGTAACAGGAGCTCCCGGCAATACGAAGGGCGTTTCTCTCTGCTCCCCACTGGGTGTCAATTAGCTGTAGCCCCACTGGAGTCAATGGGGCCAGGTCCCCAGCAGTGGCCGTGGGGCGTAGAGCTGCTCTGCAACCACTAGCAGGTGTTCACCAGCCATTGGTGCCCCGTGCTGGAGAGAGCGATACCAGCTCACAGCCCTGGGGAATCTCCTCTCTTATCTGTGAGGTGGGAAAAAACACTGGGAACTAAACACTGCAGCACAGCCGGGGAGATGCAGCCACGGAGCAGCATGAAATGTCTGGAGCCAGCTGGGAGCAGGGCCAAACCTGGGGCAGCGCGGTGGATGAGGGACACCGGGGCGCTGTACCCGGGGTGCCTCGCAGAGCTCAGGGGAAGGCGAGGGAGGGACAAATCCAGGTGACTCGTGTTCTCTCTCCCTCTCAAGGGGCCTGTCTGCAGTGTGAGGTTTGCAGTGGACCAGGAAACAACTGCACGGGCTCCCTACAGACCTGCACCCTTGGAGAAGACACTTGTGGTGTCGCTCTGACAGAAAGCACATTTGGTAGGTGAGATGGACCATAACCAACATGGCACAGCCAACAGGCTGGGGAGCTAGGATGCCTGGGTCCTCTCCTAGTCCTGGCTCTGGGAACAGAGTTTTGTGCGTGGTCTGAGCAGGAAAGGAAAGGGGCCAGGACGCCTGGGTTCCATGCCAGACCCTGTGGCTAGCTCCCCCACAGGGCCTGCGGCTCAGCCCTGCTATCCCGACCTCCCCAGGGAAGAGCCAGCCAGGGCACCAGGGGCCCACTGAGGATGGATCCACAACAGGCAGCCTACCGAGCAGGCAGCCTCCCAAGCCAGCCAATGGGAAACCCGGAGGAGAGGGGTGTGGCATAAGGTCCACCCCTCACTCAATATTTGGCCCTAAGTCCCAGTTCTGCTTGGGATTCACAGCCGGGAACCCCTCGCCAGGCGTCCGTCCTCGGAAAAGGTGGTGGTGGAGGAGGGGCTGCCCTGAGACCAGCGGCTGGGGCGCTCAGCTGTTTCGTGGGGGAGCCAAGTTCAAATCCCCACTCATCCCGAATCAGGGTGGGGGCTTCGGCCCCGATCTCTCCCCTTCTCCGGTCGTCCCTGGCCACCGGGTGAGTCTCTCTCAGTCTCTGATTCTCCCACTTCACGGGGAGTGTCCGGCCCACCGGGATCATTGCTACACTGGGGGCAACCCCTCCTCCTGGTCACCTCCTCACCAGCTGTGCTGTGTGCAGGGCCCGATCCGGTGGGCAGGCTCAGAGCGTGTCTCCTGGATCAGGCCCCATGGCTGACAGCAGCAGGGGAACTGCTAGTCTGTGAATTCCGCTGCGGCTAAGAGGTGACCTGGATGCACGGCGTGTGATTTCGGTGGCCCTGCCCATACCCACTGCTGGAAATGTTGGCAATGAAAGGCCTTTATGGGCAGGAGATTCGGGGACTCCGGGGGTAGGCGGCAGCTGAGTGGGGAGTTGCAGGATATAAATGCTGGATTTAGGTGACAAAATCGCTTTGTTTACACCCGTGGGACCTCGGGCGAGTCACTTTCCTCGCTCTGTGCCTCAGTTTCCCCAGTGGTAGAGGAAGGATAACGGCACACGGCACCAAAGGGCTGGGCATGGAAGGGGAATAAATCTCTGTCTTCTCCTCCTCTGCAGGAGGAGAAAAGATCCAGACCGTTATCAAGCACTGTCTGACATCCAGCCTCTGTAAAGACGGTCCCATCTCAGTGAGTTTTGGGACGGGAATGACAACACGGACAATCTTCGCCTGCTGCGTGGGAGAGGCCTGCAGAACAGTCAATGTTACAGGTACGTCTCCCCATCTCCGCCTCTGCTGCCCCACCCCTGCACCTCCGGCTGCCTGGATCCATCCCAGGTTAACTCCCTGCTGCAAACTGCTCTGCTCCCCTGTTCATTGTCCCTGGAGGTACAGCTCCCCCTGCAGGGGGCACCAGGGCTGAGCCGGGCAGCCCCCAGCTGCTCTCCCAGCCCCGACGCCTGCCCGGGCTCGTTCCCCGGAGCTGACCGTGTTTGCTCTGCTTCCTCCCAGTGCCCCCGGCTGACACCAAACCCAATGGCCGTCACTGCCTTGGCTGCTACGCTTTATTCAGTCAGTGCAGTGGAGAGATCACAGAGTGTACTGGAGACGAGACCCAATGTATCGAGATGGCTGAGAGCATCAGTTATGGTACCTTCACTTCCTTTATTCTGGGGTTATTTTTTCTTTCTTGTTTCCCCCCATTACGCTGTGTGGGATCTGCTCTGTACATGTATCGGCTGCAGATCAGGACACCTGAGCCCTTTTCTGAGCGCTGGTCTCAGGAGCAACCTTGGGCCAATGTCTTTCCCTCCCCTTGGGTCTGGTTCTTCTCCCATCTATTGCCTGTGTGTAATTTTGTCTGTAGCTATTCATAGTAGGGACTGGCTTAGTACCGAGAGCCCCTTTTGTGCCAGGTGCTTCACCATCCCACCTCAGATCACGTTCCCTCTTCTACCAGATGCTACAGGACTCTTAGAGAGATACGGTCCCTGCCCCAAACAGCCTGCAATCAGAACAGGCAGAAAAATAGACCGTTCTCCCCATTGTCAAGATGGGGAAAATGAAGCGCAGAGCGGTGCTGTGGCTTGCCCAAGGTCACATAGAAAGGCTGGGGCAGGGCTGGAAAGGAATCTAGTTTTGCAGAGTCCCATCATGGTGCCTTAATTCACTATGAAGCCACCTTTCTTCGGGATCCCACCTCTGCCACCAGCACTGAGCTGCTGCTTTGCTACATGAGCAGGCAGCTAACACTGGCCTGATTCATCCAAATATCAGTGGGCTCTAGATGGGGCTGCAAGTGACTTGTTCAGGACACACAGTGCATCTGTCTCAGAGCGGAGGATAAAGGTGGAGACCATCCAGGCCCAGACAGGCTGTGGGGAGCAGAGCAGATGGGGAGATGGAGGCTGTGGGCACCTTGAAAGGACCTTGAAGAGGGGGTGGCTGTTATGTCCTCGTCTAGCTCGAGGAGCGGAGCTGCTCCCTGACAATCGCCTGCTTCCCCCCCAAACACACAGGTGGAAATCGAGAGCAGATGGTCATGAAGGGCTGCGCATCCGAGTCTTTCTGCGCTCAGACAAAAGTGGGTCAGGCGACCTTCGGAGGACACAGCGCAAATCTAACCCTGGTCAAATGCACCTCCGGCGCAGGGGGTGTTTCTCCAGGATCAGCCGGTCTCCTCCTTCCACCCCTCGCTGGGCTCCTCCTACTGAAGCTTCTCTCCTGATTCCCCACCGCATGCAACGGCAGCATGGCCATCAAATATGCCCCCTGCAGCCCGTGTTAGCCGCCCTCCCCCGTCAGGGGTTCTCGGCTCCCGGACGGATTCACCTCCCCTTTATGGTGTTGAACTGAATAAAACAAACTGGAGACCAAATTCCCTGGATTTGTTATTTATTTATTTCAGTGGGGAAAAAATAAATTTTGTGGGTGATGCCGCCAAGAAGCCAGATAAGCACAGAGGAGCAGCTGCAGCGGGTCAGGTGAACGGTGCAGCTAGCCCAGTGTCCTGTCTCCAACAGTGACCAGTACCAGAGCTTCAGGTGCAGTGCACAGAACATGGCAATTTAGGGCAGACCCACCCATAACTGCCCCCCGGCTTCTGGCAGGTGGACTCTGAGGGACAGGTAGAGAAGGGATTGCGTTGCTGACCCGCTTTGCTAATTGCCAGTGATGGCCGCATCCTCCATGGGCTGATCTAGATCTTTTTGGAGCCCTTCAATACTTTTGCCCGTCACCATGTCCCCTGGCTATGAGTTCCACTGGTTAATTATTCATTGTGGGAAGAAGCACGGCCTCTTGTTCCTATTAAACCTGCTGCCTATTACTTCCATTTAGTGACCTTAGTTGTGGTACTGTGGGACAGGAAAATAACAATTTTCTAGTCACTTTCTGCACACCACTGCATGATTTTCTAGTCCTCTGTCACAACCCCTCTTAGCTGTCTCTTTGCCAAACTGAACGGCCCTAATCTTTTTGTCTTTCCTCATATGGAAGCTGTTCCATGCCCAACAATCAGGCTTAGAAAGACCCTACAGGGGAAATCAGGCAACACAGGCCAGGAGCTACATGGCTGAGAACAGTTCAGTCTCTAATGGGGTCTGGGAGCCGGACTCCTGGGTTCTGTCCCCCGCTTTGGGAGGAAAGTGGGTGTATTGGGTTGGAGCGGGATGGGGACTCCTGGGTTCCCTACAAAAAGGACTGGAGCTCTGGTAGCCATCATACCCTGCAGCATGGTGCCCACTGCCCTGCTGTTACATCTGACCACCATGAGGCCTAGCCCAGGGTATAAGCCGGCTCTCGCTTCAATTTCCCCAACGTCACTGCAGATGACAGGATTTGAAAGTGAAGTGAAGCAGGGCGAAGGGGGCTGTGTCTACTCTTCAAAGGGAGAATCAGGGGGGCTGGGTTCAAGCTGGCTGGGCAGGGGGGTGCAGTCTATGGAGCTGCCGGAGGATGCCTGGGTAGCAGGCCGGTTCCTGCTGCCCCGCCACTGCCTTTGCTCTCACCCCGGTGCAGACCAAGAACAGGCACCGACCTTTGCTGCCGTCCCTGCCGCATCCGGGTGTTTGGGCATCGGTTATAAACTGATGAACCAAGGTGGGGCCGGGGAGAGGTTGAGGGGGGACAGGGCCTGGACAGACCCAGCTGCTCTAAGATCGCCAACCCCAGCTCTGCACGTGAGCCAGGTTCCCGGCCGCTGGCGCGGGGTGTTTGGGAGCTATGGGGCTTTGCTGGGTGCGGTTCCCCCTTTCCCGTCCCAGCAGCCGGTCACAGACCATTCCGGCCTGGCTGGAACCGCAAAGCCCACTGCACCCGTGCCAGAGTCGGGGTCTCCCTGGCTCCACAGGACGCTCTCGGACCCCTTGGGCCATGACCCAGCAGCTCCACTCTCCGCCCCCCCTGAGCGGGGCCGGGGGCAGAGTGTGGCACAGCGGGGGCTGAGCTCTTGGCTGGAGGGGAGTGAATCGCTGAGACCAAAGGGGTGTGAGCCTGCCCTGGGATTTTTGGGTTGAGGTTTCACTGAGCTCTGTTGGGGGTGGGGGGACACGTGTGCAGGTGAATGGAGCCAATGTCGCTTCAGACAAGCCGTTCTGGGCTCGCCTTGAGGCAGCCTGGCGGCTCCTGACACCCACCGGCAGCCCGCGGGGTTCCCGCTTTTCTCTGGCTTTTGATTTGATTTGTGCCGGGAGCCGTTTTGCAGAGTGCCCCACCCCCACCCGCTGGCACCGTGTACATGGGCGTGCAGGGCCAGGCCAGTGGGGGACGCCGTTCTGCAGCGCCTACAACACCGTGCCTTGAACACGTCCCTCAATTCACTCCGCTGTCCGGATGCGACTCACAAGGCTCCCGTCTGAGCCGAATGGGCCGTGCCTTCCCTCCCACCCGGAGTGTTTGGACCATGGCGGGGAGGGGGGGGGGAGGAGAGGGAGGTTGTTGAGTGGTGTCCGAGGAAGCGGTTTGTGGTGGGGTCAGATCACACAGAGCCCTCGGAGGCAGGGCTCAAACCAATGCACCAGAAGTGAAAAACTCCCACTCTGCTCTGGATCTCAGCCCATCTGGTGGCGTTTCCCACATCACCGGCTCTCCTAGGAACTCTGCCTAGTTTACCGGCAGTCCTGCCGGATCGTATGAGTCCTTGAGTCAGGTTACCCTGCGATCAGTGAGCTACGGCGCTGCAGAAAGATGCTATTCTCTGCCCGAGGGTCTCCGCCAACAGTGCTCTTTGAAAATTCAGCCCTCTCGCCCACCCATCGTTCGTAGCTTTGGTGATGCAGCGAAGTTCTATTATTCTTCTGTAAAGCCAAAACTCAAAGGTTCAGAGTCAGCTGCCAGCATCCTTTCTACCAGCAGGGCTGACCACGTGTAGCGCTTCGGCCGTCTAGTGCAGATGTGTCCTTTTCATTGTCCACCACACAGAAATGTGGGAAGTTGCTGAATGTATTGTGTGTGAGCCGTGTCCTTCTGATTTCTTCCTCATGTCTTCATAGAATCCTAGAATCCTAGAAGATTAGGGTTGGAAGGGACCTCAGGAGATATCTAGTCCAACCCCCTGCTCAGAGCAGGACAAATCCCAACTAAATCATCCCAGGCAGGGCTTTGTTGAGCCGGGTCTTAAAAACCTCTAAGGATGGAGATTCCAGGAGCTCCCTAGTAACCCATTCCAGTGTTTCACCACCCGCCTAGGGAAAAACGTTTTCCTAATATCCAACCTAGACCTCCCCCACTGCAACTTGAGACCATTGCTACTTGTTCTGTCATCTACTACCACTGAGAACAGCCTAGCTCCATCCTCCCTGGAACCCCCTTTTCAGGTAGTTAAAGGCTACTATAAATCCCCCCTCACTCTTCTCTTCTGCAGACTAAACAAGCTCAGTTCCCTCAGCCTCTCCTCATAAGTCTTGTGCTCCAGCTAATCATTTTCGTTGCCCTCCGCTGGACTCTCTCCAATTTGTCCACATCCTTCCTGAAACGGGGGGCCCAAAACTGGACGCAATACTCCAGATGCGGCCTCACAAAGCGCCAGATAGAGGGAAATAATCACTTCCATCCATCTGCTGTCAATGCTCCTCCTAATGCAGCCCAATATGCCATTAGCCTTCTTGGCAACCAGGGCACACTGCTGACTCATATCCAGCTTTTTGTCCACTGTAACCCCCAAGTCCTTTTCTGCAGAACTGCTGCCTAGCTCGTCAGTCCCCAGTCTGTAGCAGTGCATGGGATTCTTCCTTCCTAAGTGAAGGACTCTGCACTTGTCCTTGTTGAACCTCATCAGATTTCTTTTGGCCCAATCCTCCAATTTGTCTAGGTCACTCTGTGTCCTATCCCTGCCCCCCAGCGTGTCTATCACTCTCCCCAGCTTAGTGTCATCTGCAAACTTGCTGAGGGTGCATCGACCCATCCTTCAGATCTTTGCTCTGATGTTATAAGACTCTCTAAATAGGAGGAATTATTCCTTTGTTTCATCCCTTACCTGTCAACGTACGGGTGTTGCCTATCTTGTGCATTACGGCATTTACTAATACCGTGCTTTTTGTCTTCCAAGAGTTAATCGTCATTCCATGTTTCATACTGCCATTGCTCCCAAAAATAAGTTCTTCAAAGTGATACAAACTGGTTCCTCAGTGAATCTTACGTTGCTGATGTCTGCGCCATTGACCTGCTGGTTGGTGTCTTCTAAATTTTCCCTCATTATATGTATAGGTTAAAAGTTGCCAAGATACAATGCAAGCATGGCCTTCCCCTCTCTTGATGCAGCTCACTTAGTTCAGACTGCTAGTTTCTGTCCTCAGAACAGGCTTTTTATTAATCACAGATCTCGGAAGTCAGCACTACCTTCTGCAAGAACGTGTATTATCTTGTGTTGGATCTTAACAAATCCCTTCCCATACTCTACAGAGTACTTTGTTCTCACGCTAACCTAAGACCCTCAGGGCCAAAAAATTGCCTCCTTCATACCCACTCCTGGGTGAAACCCAACTGGCTTCTGCCAATTCATGTCTCAAGATGTTGATGATACATGTGCCAACAGCTTTGCACGGAGCTTATTGGGCTTATACTTCGATGTTCTTCGCAGCAACCTTCGGTAAAGGAGTTCAGAAATCCTCCAGAAGTTCCAAAAGTTTTAGCAGGTAGGTTTTTGAATTGGGCTTCATGGATTGCAGCGTTTCAAGCACTATACATTCCTCCCCAGGTGCTTTACCTCCCTTTATAATTGTTAGCACTCTTTCTTGTTCCCACATTGTAATAGGCAGTGCTTTTTCTTCTCTATTTCAATGTCTGAATCTTCCAATTTTTCAGGATCATCAAACATTCCTTCACGTACTCCCTCCATCCTTCCAGGATGCTGTTGGCTTTGTTGCCAAACCTCTCCATCCGTAGTCTTGATACAGTTTATTCTTTTTCTTGACTTCTTTATTTGCCACGTGGTTCTTTCAAAGGGGCCATGGATCTCTCTGTGCGTGTGTCTCACGTCATCGTCTTCAATTTCAATGCTCCTTTGTTCTAGCCATTTTTCATTTGCCTCTTCACATGCTTTTTTGGATGTGTTTGTGCATCTTTCGATATTCCTCACTCCTCCGATCTTTGCATTCTGTTCTTGCATTTATTACTGAAAAGTTTAGGATAATTAATGGTTTAAAAGTTCTTTTCTTGTCATTTTTATTGCATTAGACCTTGGATGAGAAACAGTGAGTTTAGGAGAAAGTGACGGCAGTTTTAGGAACCATCTAAAGAAGTCAGGAAAAGAGAACAGGCTTAAGAGACATGTTTTTGGAAGATAGCAGCTAAAAAGTCAAGAAAACAGACAGGTGTTGGTGGAAGTGTCAGATGCTGCTGTGATCTTTGTCCTTCAAACACTTAGAAAGCTAGAACTGGTCTTTTCAAAATTAATTCATTTTAATAGTAAAAAAAAATCTATAATCTAAATCTTTCTTCACAATTTACAAATACTGAGCCAACAACAGGGTTAAACTGCATTTAGCAAACTTTGTGGGTGTGGGTTTTTTATTTTTCAGTTTGTGTAAAAGGCTGGTTATTCCAGTCTACATAGGTTTTTATATCACATCTATCACTGTAGTGAGTGTCTTCCTGCAGTGTAACATGATCACTCATCTGTGACGTTGTTTTTTCTCTCATCCTCTGCCCATGGGGAAAAGTATGTGCAGCAGAATTTCTTGATGTGGTAATTTTTTTGCATATATATAAATATACCTGTAGTTCTGTGTTTGTATTACACAAGGCAGGTCTGGCAACTCGGCTCACATAGTGCGCTGGACTCTCCCCATTGGCCCTGGGGACTGTCAGTCTCAAGATCCTGTCTCCTCTTCGGCCCTTCCCCGTTTTTTGGTATTGAGAGAGGGCCGACCAAACCTCGCCCCCGCCACAAACACATGTTTCAGTGAGGAGCCACCAACCCCCTGACACTTGCATGAGGACTTGTGAGCAGATTTCCCATCACCATTCTTTATTTAACGGCAAATCAGGTTTTTGACTCAAACATTTTCACAGCAAGGGCCTGCTTTCCTCTAAAGTTTTCCATTTTTTGTAAAAAGAACCCAAACAAATAAATAAAAAGCACCCCCATACTATTTTTTCTCAGTTTTCAGCAGTCTTGGGCCACATTATTTTCATTTCTTGGCGCAAAATCGTCATGTTTTCTGAAGTTTAAGACTAAAAATCATCCAGGTTTCAGTCCAAAGTTTTTGGCAGTTTTGGTTGATTTTTGGCCAAACTAGTTTGGTTTTCAGCTGACAGTTGTTCAGTTTCCAGAACATTTTGGTTGAAAATCATTCACTTGTGAACTCAAATGTTTTTCAGTTTTTGAATTTTTTTGGCTTAAAGAATTTGTTTTGGTTTTGATGGTTTCTGCCCAAAAAGTGTGCAGATTTTAGCCAAAAACATCGCATGTTTCAGCTGTTTTTTGCTTGACAATTGTTTGCATTTTGGTAGTTTGGACTCAAACCATTTTTGGATTTTGGTAGAAAATTATTCACTTTTTGGCCAATAATTGTCTAGTTGGTAGCCCAAAAGTTAGCAGTAATTGTTCATCTTTGATTCGGTCTGGAGCTTTCCCCAGTTTTAGAGCTTGCAATATATCTGTGATAGTATTTATAACATATTCTCCATATGCAGAGCAGATAATTTCCTTTCCTAGATATTGGTCCTTTTGCTGATCATTGTTCATAGTGACCAGTTGGTTAATTTTAAGTTGGATTTCATTAAAGGTACAAGGTACAAGGTGCATTCATATAAGGTAAAGGAATGAGTCCATAGAAGCATTTTCCACTGGTTTGGTATGCATTTCTAAGGTAACCATACAGCCTGGATTGATTGTAAGAGTCTCTTCCACTCCTTTCTTAGATGCATTTTGCTTCAAATGTTCAATTAATTGAGCATGTACATGTCGCCGTGTTTCCTGGTCTTGGGTGATTTGTTGTATCTTTTGCAACAGTTTAGTCCCAAATTCTTGATTTCGGCTCAGTCTTACCCTTAAAGCGACGATAAGGGTGCAGTAAATCAGGAATACCAGTGTCCATGTCATGGTGGTTGACTGCTGGGCTTCAGTGGCAATGATTTCAACTGTTGCTCACCTAGCTCCTGAGGAGGAAGCTGCTCCTGAGACCTGGACGATCGATATAACTTTAACTGATCAATATGGTGAATTTTGTCTGTATTACGCTTGCCTCCTGTTATCCTAATTTTATACACCGCCGAACTGAGTTTATCAATGACTCGGAATGGTGCGATCCATCGGTTACACCGTCCATGCTCTGGTGCCTTGTAAGTTAACAGCATTACTTGATTGCAACCTCCCAAGTATTCTCTCTCTGGGTTTTGTCGAAGTAGGCCTTTGCCTTTCATCTGAATTTCCCCAATTTAACAGCTACCTGCATGGGGACCTAATTTAAATGGTGTTGCAGATTTTGCAGGTATGTATTCATTTTTATTCCCTCCAGCTGAGTGCCACTGGTGTGCCAGATCAAATGTTCTGGTAATCGCATATTTTGGCCTGTCATCACCTCAAAGGGTGTTTTATCAGTGGATGCAACAGGTGTTGCCCTCAATGCCATTAGAATTAAAGGCATGAGGGTGTCCCAGTTACACCCATTGGCATCATCTAGTTTCCTCAACACTGTCTTTATAGTCTGATTGGTTTGTTCCACCATCCCAGATGACTGGGGTCTATGTGGGATGTTGAGTCTCTGCGGGACTCCCATCAATTTAAGGCAGTTCTTAAAGAGCTGTCCGGTAAACTGTGATCCCTGATCTGATTCCACCTTCGCAGGGATCCCCCATCAAGAGATGACTTGTTCTACTAGTACCTTGTCTGTGGCTTTTGCAGTATTGGTTTTTAAAGGAAATGTCTCTACCATACCCTACTCTACTCTACTGAAAAAGGATTGACAACCACTAACAGATATTGGTTGCCTCTCTGGGTCTTTGGCAGAGGACCTATGAAGTCAATCTGCAGAGCCATCCATGGTCCTTCATATACCTGAGATTTTAATGACGCATTTCTTTTGGATGGAGTAGGATTGGCTTGAGCACAGGCCGAACAGTTGTTACAATATTGTTGTACATCCATCCTCAGAAGCGACCACCATTCCACAGATGTAAGATATTGAACAGTTTTGTCCACTCCCTGATGCCCTCCTGTTGGAGTGTCATGAACCATATACATTTCCCTCCGTAGGTGCGTTGGAACTACCCACACAGGGAAAGGACCTGCTGTATACATCAGAACTCCATCCACTATCTGCAAATGCTGTCCGTATCTTCTGTATAAGGGATCTGTGAGTGACCACTCTCCCTCTGTTTTGGAAAGCTCTTGGGTTACTCTCACTATGTCCTTATCTGATTTCGGCATCTCTCTTAAGTCAGGTATGTTAGTCTTTACAACCTTAGTTGTGGCAATTGGGCACACTGGACCAGAGATAGTACTGGGACACTCTTGGTCTTTCTTACTCCAGGATTTCCCTGATCAGGCTCCTTCTCTGGCCAATTTGTCGGCCTTCCCATTTTCCATTGTATAGGGCTCTAATTTACAGTGGGCCCTTATCTTTTTCACTCTAACTGGCTTTTCCGGAGTAGTGAGTTTTGCTGCTAACCATTGGATGTATTTTAACAGCAAAGCATACTTAATAGGGGACCCATCTGAAGATTTGAACCCATTAGTTTCCCAACATGGTAGAAACTCTGTAAGAGAATTGCACACCCATGCTGAATCTGAAAACAGACAGATGTTTTGATTTGTAGTGGTGATGGAGAACTGCACGCAGTACTCCAATACACAAGCTACTGCTGCTAATTCAGCGTATTGGGCCAAATGTGAGGGGCATGAATATGTTTTCTCCCGAGGTTCTCCTTCTTCTTCCAGTGGAACCGCATAGATTCTGAACCCAGTATAAGGTTTCCCTTCATGATAGTAACTAGAGCCGTCTACAAAGAAGTGGTACCCCTTGAAGGGTAGGAAAAGCTTTCTCGCCTCCTCCCTTTGATGGGGTTTAGCTATATCTGGATATCACTGCAATATGTTCTATGACATATATGTGGTTCCCCTTCATACAGCAGGGCAGTTGGTAACAGAGATGGTGCCCTAAGAGGTTTCACTGCAATATCTTTCCCTTGTAACAGCAATGCCCAGTGGGCTAAGCGAGCATTTGAGACTTGCCCATCCTTCCCCATCAGACAACACAAACTGAAGGGGTGTGTGCGATGACTGTAATATGATGAGGCTGAGGCCAATTAGAAAAGAAAAATGCTGAATGGCCCAACTAGTGGCCACCAAGTACTTCTTACAATTGTCATATGTAAGCTCAATTGATGACATTAAACATGAGGCATAAGCCACAGGTCGGATTCTCCCATGCCTCTCTTGTGAAGCCACAGCCACTAATGCATTAACACTCACTATCACCTCCAGATGATAGGGTATCTCTGTATTTGGAATGATCAAGACAGGAGCCTTGACAATGGACTGTTTCAACTGAGATCCTGATTCCATGTGTTGCTCAGTCCATTCCCATTGAACATTCTTCTTTAACAATTGGTACAAAGGACCTGCAATGGAAACAAAATTGGGAATGAAGTCTCTGTGGTACCCAATTAAACCCAAAAAGGATCTTAAAGCTGTTGCGTCCTGTGGTAGGGGCAATTTTGTATTGTGTCCACTTTCTGTAGTACTGAGGTTCATTTTGTCAAACTGAGACCTAAGAGACACGAGTACTCATTAACTGTGCCTTGGCAGGATTACACTTCAACCTTGCTTCCTTTCGAATCTGAAGGAGCTCATCAAGTCTTTCCAGGTGCTCCTTCTTGGTACGAATTGCTAAACAAAGGTCATCTACATACTGGAACAAAGCAGTTGGTTTAGAGAATCGTGACAGTACGCGCCTCATTTGCGCATGAAACAATGCCGGGAAATCCCTGGGGTAAACGATTCCAGATACATTGGACCCCCTGGAAACTAAACGCAAATCGGTACTGGGAACTGCGGGCTAATGATAACGTACAAAAGTTGTTACTGATATCGAGAACAGTAAACCATGCTGCTTCTGGATCAAAGGACTGGAGAAGGTCTGGCATCTTGGCCACTGTAGGGGCACAAGTAGGTGTTACTTGAATAAGACGTCTGTAATCAACTGTGAGATGCCAGGAACCATCCGGTTTCCTAACAGGCCAAATAGGGGAATTGGCAGTGGAAGTACACCTACGTAGTACTCCCTGTGTTAGTAAAACCTTAACAGTCTTGTCGATATAGGGTTTGGCGTGGTCTGAGTAAGGATATTGTTTCTGTGCTGGTACATCTCCTCCTTCTACGACAATAGCGACTGCCATACATCCACAATCATGTTTGTGTGTAGCAAATGTGTCTGCATGCTTGTGGAGCAAAGCTTGTAACTCAGGTTGGTCTCCGTGTTTAGCCACTGTTTTGTCCAGGTTATAGCCTTCTGGTTCTGATTCCTCCACTGGAGACACCATGCCACATTCAGGCATGATCATAGTGGGTAGTCAGTTGCCTGCTCTGTAAAATACAGCAACTGATTAATGAAGTCAATGACACATACCTATTTGTATAGGAAATCAGATCCTAGTGAGCTGTTTCTTGGGTTTGCCAGTCTCATTAGAGCAAAGGTATGAGGTTTTTGTAGGTGACCTATTTTTACTTCGATGGGTTTAGACAGTGTGGTTATGACCTGGTTATTTGCAAAAGTTGATAACATTTTTGTATGCCTTGAAGACACAGGAGAAGATCTAAGGTCCCAGTATCTATAATAAAATTAATGTGACCCTCTACCACCACATATACTGTGGGTCTCCCATTTGCATTCCTGCCTAAAGGGGCTATGACTTCACTTGGGGCCTGATGGCATCAAGCTGAGTATTCTGCAGACAAGTAGTTTATGGGCTCTTTGACCATCTCCTTGGAGGCAGCCAACTCTGTAGGAAGGGAAACTGTCCATGGGAGAGAATAAAATGAGTCAATGGAGGCCATGGGACAGTCCGAGGGTACTGGGCCTTGGTCTTCCAACATCAGCTCAGTTAGGCATGTCCGAAGTTCCTGGATATCCTGGCATTGAGCTTCCCGGGTCTGCTGCATTACTTTAAGCATCAGCATAACCAAGTCCTCATTTCGGCAGGGCGGTGGCGATCTGGATCCCTGTGGGCATGATTGGTTCTGGGCCATATTTGAAAAGAAAGGAATACGTTCTCAGGGCCCCGCATGGGATCTGAAAGTATAACCCTGTCGAGGGGCACGCCCACTCGAAATTCCAGGATTGTTACGTGTGTTAGATTTATTTTGCCAACGTTGGTTTCCAGGAAATTTAGAAACGCCTCAGTGTAATCCTTGAGGAGATGTCTTCAAAGGTCCCTCAATCCTCACGGTGGGGTTAATATGTGGCACCTGAAGTGTTGCAACAGGAGGCCCACGCTGACCTAATTTAAAGCCTCCCTGGGAATGTGCCTTAGCCAATAAGGCTAATGCACCCTTCAAGGAAGTGTTATCATTGACATGCATATTAACCTTTTCCTGCAAATGTGGAAGAGAATTATTGATCAACAAGCTAACATACTGTGGCTTGTCTATGTCCTCTCTCATGTGACTGTGCCAAGTTGCTCTTAACCGAAGATGAAATTGATGTGGAGACTCATTAAATCTTTGCTTTAAATTCGACAGGATGGCCACTCCAATTTGCCCTGCATGCTGATTATGTTCCAATAGGGCTACTGTTTTTCTTAACGATTTCTCGCCCACTCTATATTCAGGGGGTAAGGTGCTCCATAACGCTCGATTTACCGTGAGCTGTAGGATTTTAACCCAGTCTTCCCTTGGTAAGCCAAACACATTTGCCATTTTCTGTACATATTGTGCACGTACTGCAACAGAAGTATCCTGCATCATTCCTACTTGCTTAGCCACCCAATCAAGGGTCTTAATATCTGTAACTTCTGCCACAGGACAATCTGAATCAGAATTTATGATTTCCGGGGTTTGACTCCCCAGATCAGGAGATGGGGTTCTTCTCCTATAGTGATTAGTAAGTCTGTCATCAGAACTATCAGAATTTTCCTCTGAACACAATTCTACGCTTTCCATTAAATTTCTACATTCCCTGCTTAAGGCTTCCCCACACTGGCACAGGACATTCCCTGGTTCCTGAAGAGGTGTAGCTGGGTGCTCTACAGGTACACCGGGAGATACCAGCATATACCAAGGGGGTGATCTCAGTCCATGAAATTCAAGGGATCTAGGTAGTGCTCATGATGATTGTTCAAATGACACCAAGTGACCACCCGAAGGGGCTAGAACTCTTGAGCTCTATGGTGCCAATGTAACATTAGGTAGTGGTGCAGGGATAGCATCCCTCTGCTGTTACATTACTCTCTGTTGTAATCTAGAGATTACTATATCACAGGCACTAGCTGCTTGTGTCACTTGTGAAACTGCATCTTCCAATCCCTGCACAATCACAGACTCGAAAGGCACATCCTCTTCTCTAATGAGGGCAAATGGTAATGGAAGAGAAGATGTCTCCTCCCCTTTTGCTCCGCTCGTCTCATCCTGTACATCACCAGTCACCTCCTCTGAGATGACGTCTGACTCCAACTCCTGCTGTGTCGCTCTAGGACTTCCCTTTTGTGCTGACAGACCGCTCGCAACTGCTTTACCATTGACCTCCTCTTCTGGCTCTTCTCCTGAGACGTAACCTCCGACTCCACTTCTAAAGGTACCGTGTCAGACTGAACGAACTCTCTTGCCCTACTTCTAGTCATTGGTCCTGCAAGTTGATTTACCTCCATTGGTTCTACCATACCAATGGGGATAGGAGCCGATGTTCCGTCGTCCTCTAACTCTTTTTTGCTGACAGACTGCTCGCAACTGCTTTGCCTCTGACTTCCTCTTCTGGCTCTTCTCGCGACTCCTGAGTCGTAACCTCCAACTCTGCTTCTAGTAATTGGTCCTGCAAGCCATCAGCAAACACTCTACAGCAATTCCTTTCACCTCTTGAGCCTTTCTTTTCTTTTGTTCTACCTCCTGATCAAAAACCTGACTCATGGATTACTATGTTCAGAGATAATTTCACTGTCTCTTAATTGTCTGAAGCCTCCTCTGTGTTCCTTGATGTATTTCCTGGCAAAATTCTCTGAAGCCGTACTGCGGGTGTTGCCCACAAACTTTATGGCTCTCGCTTCACACATCTTAACACAAACTGAGCTTACTCAAAATCCAAAATGAAGGACTTAAACTCAATGAAACTCTATTGGCTAGCCTAATATCCAACACTATCATACTAACCCCTATATTCTAAACTTTAAAATCTCTAACTCTCAGTCTGAATGTATCCCTTCGATAACAAAAGAAGAGATAATAAAAGGAGAAAGTAACACCCCTGATCGGTCTCAACAGTTTATTTCAGTTACTTCAGACAAGTCCAAAAAACAACAGAAGGGTGGGGGCGAGTTCCCTTCTCTTCCCTCGATGGCTAATGTGCTCTTAGCTGATCGAGAGGTTTTTACCCAGTCAGGACCTACCAAACAGCCGGGGTAAGCTGGTGATAGATGGATCTGGGCACAGCCCGGGAGAGTTGTAGGCACTGAAAATACTGCGGCCTTTCTGGCGGCTTAAACAAGACAAAAAATTAACTCCTCCGCCACCCCAAAGTGCGGGTCACCAGGCCTCAGTGCTACTGCAATTACTTCCATTTCTGGTACCTTAATATCAATACTCTTCCTACACTCCACAGCCCCTTGAGCATATGTAGCACTTTAAACAGTGCAACTTTTCTTGCAAGATTAATTGCTACTCATAAACAGATGCTACAGTGGAACAGAGAAATACTCCTGGGACCACTGCCAAGAAACAGTCAAAGGAAATTAAGTTTCCGGGGTTTCAAAGCAGCCTGCCAGATTTTACACAGACAGCTCTTTCTGCTCCCTAGCTCAATTTACCTCATGTGAGTCTCCAAATACCTGGTAACACCTAGAATTCCTGTCGCTCTCTCCTCGAGTCTCCTGCTGGCTCGCCAGTCTGTAGCCTGATTTTGGGTGTTTAGTGATTCGAATGGGGCTATAGGCTCACCAATGGATCTGATCAGAAGATAATGAGGTTCTTGTCCCGGAATCAGGCTCCAGAAGAGTTTTATAGAGACCCCAGGGTGCACGACAGGAAGGTTCACAGTGATAGCCAAATGTGTATAAATTTTATAAGCTTTTATTACGATAACATGAAATGATGGACAAATGACTGATTCAAAGGAAATGAATAATCGAATGGATAATGGATAATACAGTCTTATTCTAGAGACTCATGTGATATATATATATATCTACGGTGTGCTTTGGATTAGTACACTCTCACCCTTGCCTGCTGACCTGGCTGAGAGAGATGTCCGGTTCCTCAGCTCTTGAGTGGAGGATGGCGAGCTGGGCACTGCTCGAGGGCTAAGAGCTGTAAGGCTACGACTAACACTACAAACAATACTATGTATAAATGAAGAACAAAAGATCTTAACACACTCACTGAAAGAAGTTTCAAGAAGGAGTAGCTGACGATCGCCCCAAGTAACACGATTTTCCCCTTCGTATACCCTGACCAATAGGGGGTCCTCCTTCTAAGTCCAAACTTGGATTCTTCACCACCAAATTATTGGGGTACACGTATTCTATAGGCTGGCAGGTCCATGCGTATTAATGACATATCCACATCCTTTCCAGACGGTTCATTTATCGCACCTTTGTTATTTCTGGCCCTTGTGTGGGTTTTGTAGTGGATCTGTGACGTTTACTCGGGGCATAATCTGAGACAGCGTCTCCTGTCTTGATGCCTCCTGACTTATCTAGGGTAAAGGTTATAACCAAATATGTCTTATCCTTTAACACATCATTACTTATCTGGGCCAAAGGTCCCGAACAGATGTGTGCTAACGGCCTCAGCTCTCATACCGGATGTGACCTGTAGGTACCTTACATTACAGCTATAATACTTCAATATGAATCTATGACTCTATTATAATAAAACGACAATAGGTGACTCTATAAGCAAAGATATATATATATATGCAAGCAAGCAGGCTAGTCCTATAGGCTACAAATTTCAGGTTTGTTTCTAACTGCTCTGTGGGGGGGGAGGGGGGAGTGCCACGAACATCCCAGCCGCGAAGGTGTCAGAGGTGCGGCTACTCCAGCACTTTGGAAAATGGCCCTGAGGTTTCACCCACTCTGTCGACCAGATCATGCGTGTGCAATCCCTCCTCTGCTCTCATTTCAGCCTGTCTGTGATAAATACCCTGGCTGGAGAATTGGCTGCATCAGAGACCCCCAGCGCCGATCTGCTGCTTCCCCATCACCATGAAGGCTTCTCTTGCCGTCTGCATCCTCGCTGCTCTCCTGGCAGTGGGTGAGTTGGACTCTGTTCCTACAGGGACTGATTTCCTAACTTTGCCAATGTAACAAAATCTCAGAGCAGCCTGGTGCAGCAACAGAATAACAGGAGGAAGCGGGGAGTGTCTGAGTGAAAGCAACCAGTGAGAAGATTAGGAGTAAAAAGTTCCCTTGGCAGCGAAACAGTTCTGAAAACAGGAGAACGTGTTCATACCTTAAATCACGAGAAACGTGACCTGACTGGGTGCATTTCAGAGCTGGTCAGAAGCCAAGGACATTTCTGAGAGGGGGTTTCCCCACAAATTTGCCTGAAAAGATCCAGATTTGAATTTCAGTAACAAGAGCTCAGGACAATGTGAAAGGCATTGCTACATGATCCAGGTGGGGGGAGGGAAGGGGAGGCGGCAAGGGCAGGACAAATCTAGACACATCCTGTTCTCTCTCCTTCTCCAGGGTCCTGTCTGCAGTGTGAGGTTTGTTCAGGCCTAGGAACCAGCTGTACGGGCCCCATGCAGACCTGCGCCGCCGGGAGAGACTCTTGTGGCATTGCTCTGACAGAATCCACAGCGGGTAGGTGAGAGGGACCCTAACCAATATGTGTCAGCGAACAGGATGGGGAGCTGGGACTCCTGGGTTCTAGTCCCAGCTCTGGGGTGGGGACGTCAGCTCAGACTTCTCCCCTTCTATGGTCGTGCCTGACCTCTGGCTGCCGGGTCGGTCTGTCTCAGTCTCTCCTATTGAAGCTGCTACACGTTGTCTGAACTAGGTGAACATTCTGCTTCTCCAATGTCCAGGGGGTGTCTGAGCCACTGAGCTCTTGGGTATACGGGGACAACCCCATCCTCCTATCCTCCCCCAGCTGTGCTTCGTGAAGGGCCCAATCCGTTGGACATGCTCCAAGGTCTTCTCCTGGATCAGGCCCTGCAGGTGATATTGGCAGGAGAAAACCTAATTTGTGACTCCCACCTGGCTAAGGGGTGGATTGGACGCACGGCGTTGGAACTGGAGGCGAACCCACTGCTGGAAACTTCGACAACTAAAGGACTTTATGGGTGGGAGATTCAGGGCCTCCAGGGGTAGGCGGCTGCTGAGTGGGGAGCTGGAGGATATAAATGCTGGATTTAGGTGATGAAATCGCTTTGTCTAGCCATCTAGGAGCTCGGGTCAGTCACTTCCCATTTCCGTGCCTCAGTTTCCCTATGCGTAGAGGAAGGATAATGGCACAGGGCATCATTGTGAACATGGTGCCAAGGGGGTGGGAGTGGAATTGGAACAAATCTGTCTCCTCCTATACAGTGGGAGTGATGACCCAGACCAGTGTCAAGTCCTGTGCAACATCCAGCGAATGTAAAACCGGCCCCGTCTCTATAAATTTTGGGAACGGAATAACAGTAAGGATGAACACTGCCTGCTGCGTGGGAGAGGCCTGCAGAACAACCACGGTCACAGGTACGTCTCCCCATCTCCGCCTCTCCTCCCCCACCCCCGCACCTCCGGCTGCCTGGCACCTTCCCCATGTTAACGTCCTGAGACTGGTCCTCCTGCTCTGCAGGGGGCACCTCATGGAACCACACTCAGCCCCTGGGTGGGGGGAGTTTAGTGGGCGGGGTCTAGGCTTCCCCCACGTGTGAATCCAGCTGTCCCCACCAGGGCTGAGCTGGGCAAACCCCTGGTGCTCTCCCAGCCCTGACACCTCCCGGGGCTCATCTCCTGAGCTGACTGAGTTTGCTCCGCTTCCTCCCAGTGCCCCCGGCCAACACCAAACCCAATGGCTGGCGCTGCCCTGGCTGCTTCGCTGCGTTCTCTCAGCAGTGTCGGGAGGAGACTGTATATTGTACTGGAGCCGAGACCCAGTGTATCGACATCACCCAGACCGTGAAAGATGGTAACTTCCCTTCATGTATTCTGGGGCTATTTGTCTGGTCGTCCCCCCGCCCCTCCCATAGGACAGGAGTGAGACGCTGCGTGGGGTACGCTAGGTAAACGTATGGGATGCAAGTCAGGACACCTGGGTCCTAGTCTCAGGGTGAACTTCACCCAGTGTCTTCCCTTCACTGTGCATCTGGTTCTCCTTCCACCTATTGCCTGTGTGTAGGTTAGTCTGTGAGCTCTTCGTGGCTTAGTGTTGAGAGCCCCTGTCATGCCAGGTGCTTCACAGACCCTCTGACCAAAATTGGGGTCCCCTCTTCTGCCAGATGCTAAAGGAGATATAGTGCCTGCCCCCAAAGAGTCTGCAACCCCAACAGGCAAAAGAAGAATTGTTCTCTCCATTTTCCAGATGGGGAAACTGTGGCACCGGGTTATGCCATGACTTGCCTAAGTTCACACAGGAAGGCTGGGGCAGAGCAGGGAATTGAACCTAGTTTTGTTGAGTCCCATCATGGTACTTTAAGTCCCTATGAAGTTACCCTTCATAGAGATCCCACTGCTGGCACCAGCACTGAGTTGCTCCTTTGCTAAATGAGTGGCGGAGCTAATACCAGCCTGACCCAACCCTGGTGTCATTGGTGGCCTCTAGACTGGGGCTGCAAGTGAGTCTGCATCAGAGCAAACTAGAAGCTGGAGACCATCCAGGCCCAGACAGGCTGTGGGGAGCAGAGCAGATGGGGAGATGGAGGCTGTGGGGCACCTTGGCGGGTCCCTGAAGAAGGGGTGGCTGTTGTGTCCTACTCCAGCTCGAGAAGCGCAGCTTCTCCCTGACAATCACTTGCTTCCCCCCCAAACACACAGGTGGAAATTCAGTGCAGTCCGTCATGAAGGGCTGCGCATCCGAGTCCATCTGCACCCAAATAAAAGCAGGTTCTAGTACCATCGCAGGGATCACTGGAGAGATAACCAAGGCTGAATGCAGAGCGGCCTCTGGCGCAGGGGGCTTGGCTCCAGGAGCAGCTGGGCTCCTCCTCCCAGCCCTCGCTGGGCTCCTCCTACTGAAGCTTCTCTCCTGATTCCCCACCCCCCAGGGTGACATCGCCCTCAAATACACCACTGCAGCCCGCCTCATCTGCTCCCCCCAGGGAGGATTCTCAGCTCCTGGATGGATTCACCTCCCCTTTATAGCACGGCACTGAATAAATCAAACTGGAGACCAAATTCCCTGGATTTGTTTATTTATTTCAAAGGGGAACATGTTTATTCTAGTGGGTGGTGAACAGAGGAGCAGCCGCAGCGGGTCAGGTGAACAGTGCAGCTAGCCCAGTGTCCTGTCTCCAACAGTGACCTGTACCAGAGCTTCAAAGGCAGTACACAGAACACGGCAATTTAGGGCAGATCCACCCCTAACTTCCCCTCCCAACTTCTGGCAGTCAGAGGCTTAGGGAAACCCAGAATATGGGGTTGTTTCTCTGACCATCTTGGCTAATAGCCATTGATTTCCCTACCCTCCAGGAACTGATCTAGTACTTTTTTTGAACACCCCTTATATTTTTGCCTATCACCACATCCCCTGGCAATGAGTTCCACAAGTAAATTGTGCAATGCAGGAACAAGTACAGCCTCTTGTTTGTATTAAACCTGCTGTCTGTTAATTTCATTGGGAGACCCCTGGTGTTTGTACTGTGGGACAGGGGAAATAGCAATTCTCTAGTCACTTTGTCCACTCCGGTGCATGATTTTGGAGCTTTCTGTCACATCCCCCCCTTACTCCTCTCTTTGCCAACCTGAACGGCCCTAATCTTTTTTAGTTTCTCCTTATATGGAAGCTGACCATGCCCTAAGATTATGCTTAGAAAGACCTCAGTGGGGAAATCAGGCAACACAGGCCGGGAGCTACACGGCCCAGGAGAACATCAGTTCAGCCTCCAACGGGGCTGCAAACTCTTTGCGACGGTACAAAACAGACGTGCTGGGCTGGGAGCTAGTCTTGAAGTAGCAGAGCTGTGGGGCCCTCCTGTGAGAGTCTTGGCCTCGCAATAAGAAGGGGACATTCCCAGAGAGCCTGCGTCACGGTCAGACACATGGGAAGCCCTGGGGCGCTGCGACACCGTCTTCTTGCCTGAGCCGCAGATCTCCGAGTCCCCCTGCTCCATTGCAGTCTGTTTGTAGCGTCTCCGCCGTTCATCAGATCCTTTAGTGTGCCAGCCACCCAGCTCGATTTGGGTCCTCCCACCCGCCTCTTACCCTCCCCTTCTAAGTTTAACACCCTGTTTCCTCGATATCCGTCTGATTTCCCCTGACCAAACCGGCTAAGCCGGGACTCCCTCAACTTTTCTATAATTCGTGCCCCCTTCCCACACCCTGTGTTTGTTCCGGACACGGTCTTTGCTTGGCACGCCAAGCATCCACCAGGACGTTCTGATTTCCACTCTATTCACGGTCTGCTCCAGCCTCTGCCTCAGTTCCTAGCACCAGCAGCCAGAGAAAAAGGCAGGCCTTGTTACTGGCTTGTTGGTTTTTACTTTCAGTTTGCTGGGCGTTCTCCTAGCACAGACCCTTTTATGTTCTGTCATCTGCCACCACCGAGAACAGCCTAGCCCCATCCTCCCTGGAACCCCCTTTCGGGTAGTTAAAGGCCGCTATCAAATCCCTCCTCACTCTTCTCTTTTGCAGACTAAACAAGCCGAGTTCCCTCAGCCTCTCCTCATAAGTCCTGTGCTCCAGCCCCCTAATCATTTTTGTTGCCCTCCGCTGGACTCTCTCCAACTTGTCTACATCCTTTTTGTAGTGAGGGGCCCAAAACTGGACACAGTATTCTAAATGCGGCCTCACCAATGCCGAATAGAGGGGAATAATCACTTCCCGTGACCTGCTGGCAATGCCCCTCCTAATGCAGCCCAATATGCTATTAGCCTTCTTGACAACCAGGGCACACTGCTGACTCATATCCAGCTTTTTATCCACTGTTACCCCCAGGTCCTTTTCTGCAGAGCTGCTGCCTAGCTCATTGGTCCCCAGTCTATAGCTGTGCATGGGATTCTTCCTTCCTAAGTGGAGGACTCTGCACTTTTCTTTGTTGAACCTCATTAGATTTCTTTTGGCCCAATCCTCCAGTTTGTTTAGGTCACTCTGTATCCTATTCCTACCTTCCAGGGTATCTACCACTGCCCCCAGCTTAGTGTCATCCGCAAATGTGCTGAGGGTGCAATCTACCCCATCCTCCAGATCATTAATAAAGATGTTGAACAAAATCAGCCCCAGGGCCGACCCCTGGGGAACTCCGCTTGTGACCTGTTGCCAGCTAGACATGAAGCCATTGATCACTACTCGTTGAGCCCATCCATGACAGTGCTCCAATCATGAGAGTTATTCCACCAAGTCTCAGTTATTCCAATCATGTTGTAGTTTCTTGACTGTGCCAGGACTTCCAGTTCCTCCTGCTTGTTTCCCAGGTTTCTTGCATTTGTGTACAGGCATTTGAGATAAGTAGCCGATTGGCCTACTTTCACAGTATGAATCAGGAGGCCTCCCCTGCTGCACCCTCCTCCTTCTGCTTCCTTGTGGTGTCCCTCTTCCCCACTTACCTTTGGGCTTAGGTCCCCGTCCCCCGTCGAAACTGGTTTAAAGCCCTCCTCACTAGGTTAGCCAGCCTGTCTTCCCTGTCTTCGTTAGATGAATCCCGTCTCTTCCTAGTAATCCTTCTTCCTGGAACAACATTCCATGATCGAAGAATCCAAAGCCCTCTCTTTGACACCACCTGCCTTTGTCTGGTTTGCTGAATCACAGGGGCGGCCCCTGATCCCTCGCTGTCTGAGACACCCTCCGGAAGAGCTATGTGGGTGGATGAGTTTCTTCTATGGCCCACTGTGAGATTGGGGAGTCCTTACCGGGCCATCAACACACCGCTGTCTAGCCCTGATGTAAATCTCTCCGATGGGTGTCACCCAGGAAGAAAACACATGTCTGAGATACAAGTACATAGCCGATATTCATAACTTCAGGTGCAGTGATGATACAAGGATTTAACCCAGATAATCATACTTGACAGATTGTAACTTTTCCAGTGACACCTTATATGACCGACTTTGTACAATATTCGTTGCAACTGTATAACCGTGGTAGCACTAATGGTATTTCTTATACACAGCATCACAACAGGTAACTGGTTATACTTAGTAAACAATTTCTGTTTCGAGGAAAGGGTTTTTTTAATGGATATTTTTTTATCTACAGTTTTGGAAGCTGGACATGTTTGATCCCACCCGACTTGTTTTCCATGTCACTGCTGAAGGGAGGCGGAGATGGGGATGGGGCAGGAGTTGGAAGCGGATGGAGTCAATATCTTAGTTGAGTTTGGAGAATATTTTCTATTTCAGCAAGAAGGAAAACTGAAAATTTACGTTCCCCTGGCCCCCTCTTTTTCCATTTTTCAGTCCGAGGTGAAGTTTATAAGGAATAGCCAGCGTGGATTTATCAAGAACAAATCATGCCAGACTGACCTGATTTCCTTCTTTGACAGGGTAACTGGCCCAGTGGACAGGGAGAAACAGTCGACATGAGCAAGTCTTGATTTTAGCAAGACTTTTGACACAGTCTCACATGACATCCTCACAAGCAAACAGGGCAAGGTGGGCTGGATGAAATGGCTAGCAGGTGGGCACAGAACTGGTTGAAAGACTGTTCTCAAAGAGTAATTATCAATGGTTCACTGTCAAACTTACAGCATGTGTCTAGTGGGGTCATGGAATCAGCCCTGGATAAGGTACTATTCAATGTTTTCATTAATGATGTGTAGAAAGGAGTGGAGCGTCTGCTTTGCAGATGACACCAGCTGGGCGAGGTCTAAGCACTTTGCAGATCACCGGATCAGCATTCAAAATGACGTTAACAAATTGGAGAATGTCAGAAAGAAGAAGATGAAATTCAAGCGAGACAAGTGCAAAGTATCACACTTAGGAAGGGAAAAAAATCAAATGCAGACCGGGAAGAGTTACAAAGGAATCTCACAAAGCTGGATGACTGGGCAACAAAATGGCAGATGAAATTCAGTGTTGATAAATGCAAAGTAATGCCCATTGGAAAACATAATCCCAGCTATACACATAAAATGATGGGGTGCCCAGCTCAGTCCTGTTGCCCCCTGCAGGGGGAGCTGTAGCTCCAGGGGCAGCGGGGAGGTTTGCAGCAGGGAGCCTGGATCCCGCCCTGAGTGGGGGCAGCTGGGTTCACACCCAGGGGCTGAGTGTGGTTCCATGATGCGCCCCCTGCAGGGCGGGAGGACCAATCCCAGGACGTTAATGTGGGGGAGGTGCCAGGCCGCCGGAGGTGCGGTGGTGGGAGAAGAGAGGCAGAGATGCACCTTTAATAGGATCCAGTGTGCAGAAGCCCCCCTTGCAGCAGGTGGCACTCATCCGTGTTGTCAGTCCCTTCCCAAAATTCAAAGAGAAGGGGCCGGTTTTACAGTCGCTGGATGTCGCACAGCCCCTTCTAATGTTCTGAGTCTTCACACCCTCTGCAGAAGAGGAAAAGACAGAGATTTATTCCCCTTCCACACCCATCCCGTTGACACCCTCTTCACATTGATGCCCTGTGCCATTATCCTTTCCCCACCCATGGGGAAACTGAGGCACAGAGAGGGGAAAGTGACTCACCTGAGGTCTCACAGGGCTAGACAAACCACTTTCAGCACCTAAATCCAGCATTTTCATCTCCCAGCTCCCCACTCAGCTGCCACTTACCCCTGGAGGCCCTGAATCTCCTGCCCATAAAAGCCTATAGTTTCCAAAGTTTCTACCAGTGAATACAGGCAGGGCCACTGAAATCCCCACACCATGCGCCCAGCCACCCCTTAGCTGCAGCAGGATTCACAAGCTAGCTCTTCCCCTGCCAATAGCACCTGTGAGGCCTGAGACAGGAGACAAACACATAAAGTACCCAGCAGATCAGGCCCTGAACAAAGCAGGAGGTGGCAGGGAGTTGTCTCCCATATTTCCAATATCCTAGTGGGTCGGATGCTCCCCGTAAAGTGGAAGAATCAGTTTCGGGGAACATTGAATTGTTTCACACAACGCGGAGTGCCTTCAACAGCAGAGATTGAGAGAGACCCACAGGGTGGCCAGGGGTCAGGCACGACCATAAGAGCGGAGAGATCGGGGCCGAAGTCCCCATCCCGATTCGGGCTGAGTGGGGATTTGAACTTGGCTTCCCCACGGACCAGCTGTGTGGAGATCCCCACGGCTCTGAGCTGGTATCGTTCTCTCTCGCATGGGGCACCAAGGACCGATGGACACCTGCCAGCAGTTGCAGAGCAGCTCTACGCCCCATGGCCGCTGCTGGGGACCTGGCCCCTGTTGTGGTTTTTTTGTCTTGCCTAGTTGCCTCGCTTGCCATAGCAACAGAGTTAGACTATTAGGGGATAGCTCAGTGGGTTTAGTTGTTGTTCAGTAAAGGCTCGTTGTGAGTTTACATCTCTCTGTGTCCCTGTGCTGCTTTCTCTCTGAACACAAGTCATTTCCACAGATTTAAACATAACAAAAAGGGAAGTTGGATGACTTGTGCTGCACCAGCAAGGAGCAAAAGTAAATGGAAGAAAAACCTTTTGCTGTTCTGGGGGCTGGGCTGTTTGCGCTGACAGCTGAAACTGACAGGAAAAGAGGCTCCGCTTTTTGCTGACTGAACGTGAAGCAGAGAGACTGGAAAGGGGGAGGAAGCAGAAGCAGTTCTAGTGAATGGAAATCACCAGCAATTGTGTGTGAATGACCCCAACACACACGAATAAAGACACTAAAAGACAAGCCATGGCTACACTTACGGGGCCCCAGGGACCTTTTGTTGAGACTCTGGAGCAATGGGACTCATACACTGAGCGTTTTCCACTTTTTTGTTATTGCAAATGAAATTACAGATGCAAAGAAAGTGCCAATTTTCTTAAGTGTTGTGGAAGCTAAAACCAATAGTTTACTGCGCAGCTTAGTGCACCCAGATAAGCCAGAGACAAAATCTTACCATGACATTGTGAAAATCCTGGAAGAACAGCAGCTCAGTGCAGCCACCAGAGTGCATAAGGTGTCACAAGAACCTAGCCACAAGACAGTGGGGAGCCGGGAATGTTACCGCTGTGGAAAGCCCAGTCTCCATGCACCGGAATGCTGGTGTAAACACCTAGTGTGTCGACAATGTGGCAAAAAGGGACACATTGAGCGTGCCTGCAAACAAAGGAAAGAAGGAGTCAAACAGAACAGGCAAACCGGAGAAAAAGAAGCCTGCTGTCTGGCAGAGCAAAAAGAAAAATCTGCACGTGGTAGAACAGGCTCAGGATGATCAAAGTGACACCCAGACAGAAGAAGAAGTGCCACTTCACATCTTGCCCATGGCACTAGGCTCGCACAAATACTGAGTAACCCGCTGTTGGAAGGTAAACCTGTACACATGGAACGGGACACAGGAGCAGCAGTTTTGCTGGTCTCAGAGATTGTGTAAAAGGAGAAGCTAAATCATCTTCCACTTAAGCTGACAAAAATTATTCTCAAGACATACACCGGATAAGTTGTACCCATGCTGGGCACTACTGATGTTAAAATGGAGCTCAATGGACAGACTGCTCAATTGCCACTGTTTGTGGTGGAAGGCAATTACCCAGCCTTCACTGGAAGGTCATGGCTTAGGAAGATCCAGCTGAATTGGGCAGAAGTCCACATGATAGCTAAAGGAGAAACAGGGCTGATAGCTGTATTAAAGAACCATGCTGCTATTTTTGGAGAAGACCTGGGAAGTATGAAAGGAATCACTGTGAAATTGAACATTAAGCCTGAGAGAAAACCAAAATGTCTGAAAGTCAGAACTGAGTCATATGCCATCAGGCCAAAAGTTGAAGCAGACCTGGAGCACCTGGTCAAGAATGGAGCCTTAGTACCAGCTACCCACAGTCAATGGGCAACCCCAATCGTTCCAGTATTGAATAAAGATGGCTCCATTCAGATTTGTGAGGATTTGAAGGTCACGGTTAACCCAGTGTTATGTGAAGAGCAATGCCCTCTTCCTCACGTTGACTTCCTCATTCTTCACTGGCTTGGCTGGTTAACAAAAGTTCAGTAAAACTGATCTGTGTCAGGCATATTAAAGATACATGTCAATGAGAAGTCCCAAGAGCTGCTGACTACCGTGACACATAAAAGGCTGTACCGACAGTGTCACTTGTCCTTTGGAATAACATCTGCTTCAGCTTTGTTCCAGAGGGCTATGGACCAGATCTTGAGTGGCTTCCCAGGAGTCCAATGCTAACTTGAGGACATCCTGGTCACTGGCAAGAATGAGGAGGATCAACTTAAGAACATGGATGCTGCCCGGCAAAGACTGGAAGAGTATGGCCTATGAGTCTGCAAAGAGAAATGTGAATTTTTTCAGCCCTCTGTTGAATATTTGGGACATATCATTGATGCTACTGGCCTTCGTAAGGCTCCTGCAAAAGTCAAGGCTACTGTGGAAGCTCCAACTGCTCAAAACGTCATCCAACTTCGCTCTTTTTTAGGGCTATTGAACTATTCTGGAAAGTTTAGTCCACAGTTAGCAACCCTACTAAAATCACTACATGAACTCCTTGGCCAGAACAAGGTCTGGAAGTGGACTGAAGCCTGTGATGTTGCATTTAACAATGCTAAATGCACACTCCTAAAGTCAGATATTTTGACCCATCCTTACCTCTAGAGTTGGCCTGTGATGCCCCTTCTTACAGCGCAGGAGCAGTTGTGTCACACATTATGCCTTCCAGAGAGGAGAGACCATTGCTTTTGCATCACACACCTTAAGCAAGGCAGAAACTAACTATGCCGAAATAAAATGTGAAGCATTGGGAATCGTTTTTGGAATTCAGAAATTTCACCAGTACCTGTTTGGACGGAAGTTCATACTTCTCACCAACCATCGACCTCTAATATCAATGTTTGGACCATGCACAGGCATTCCAGCATTGGCTGCTAGTCATATGAAACAATGGACATTGTTGCTTTCCGCACACACATATGAGATCAAATATCGGAGATCCACTCTGCACTGCAACACAGATGGTCTCTCAAGACTGCCTTTACCAGTTAAACATCAAGATATTAGCTAGAAAGAAATCTTCTACTTTAAACAGGTAGAGAACATACCCATCCCTGCTACTTAAGTAAGGAGGCCAACTTGTGTTGACCTAGTACTGTCCCAAGTTATGGACCTAGTGATGCCTGGAACATCTCTACAGGACTCTCACCCGACCTTTATCCCTCCATGTCCAGGAGCAGGGAGTTATCATTCCATTCTGGTTGCTTGTTGTGGGGGATTGTGGACGTATCCCTGGGACCGGGGAGCAGCGTCCGGGTCTGGCTCCCTCTCTGGGTCCTCCTCAGAGGGGGACCACCCCTCCCGGCTACCTCCCACCGGGAGCAGTCTTGTGCCCTTCTCAGGGCAAGCAGCCTAGCGCCGGGCCCTCAGGCAGGACTGGCGAGGCAAACAGTCTAAGGCCAGGCCCTCCAGCAGGGCTGGCCGGGCAAATAGTCTAAAGCCAGGCCCTCCGGCAGGGCTGGCAGGTGAGCAAGCCGCTCTCTGGAACGGCACGGCGGGGCAGGTTTCCTCATGGAGGATAGGGAAGTGGGGAGGGGGACGCAGGCCCGCTCGTCTCCACTGCGTCCCAGCCCAGGGCCCTGTCAGTGGCAACGGCGTTTGCCACGGGGTCGGCAGGGCTCCGGCCGCAATACGCCGCCCGGGTTGCCCCTGACTCAGCCACCAACGTTCGGCTATCCCTGGGCTTCTTCCTCCCCGAAACCCCTGGTACCTCCTCCTCTGGGTCTCTGGGGTTTGGTAGGCCTGCTAGGCCCTCCTCGTCCACGGGCGGCAGTTCAGGCAACTCCATCGGCTCATCCTCGGAGGGCAGCTCTTCCAGGTCCTGCGGTCCCCAGGCCTCGGGCAGGGCCGGTAGATCCTCGGGGTCCCAGGCTCGGCACTGCTCTGGTAGGTCCGCTTCCGGCTCCCAAGCCCCGGGTGTCTCCGGGGGTTCTCCTCAGGCTCGTAGTCTGCGGGGAGCCCCGACGGGCCTTCTTCCGGCTCCCAGGCTGTGGGGGTCTCTGGTGGGCCCTCCAACTCCCAGGCCCTAGGGTACCTGGGGGAGGCCTCGGTCGATCCCCAGGCTGGGTTTAAGGCCGGCCACTCCCTCTCAGTACAGCTCTCCGGCCTGGCCTTAGCCAGGAGCTCCGGAGGAGACGCGTCCTTCCCCTTCAGCTGTCTCCTCCCAACTGAGCTCACCGGCCTGGCTCTTAAAGGCCTAGCTCCGCCCCCCTGCTTCCGGTCAGGTGGGGCCGCTGGGGCCTTTAAAGGCCTAGACCCGCCCCCTTGCTTCCGGTCAAGGATTTCCCTGGGGCAGGCCTCTGTCAGCCAGGGTGGGTCTGGCTCCCACTCTGGGTCCTCCTCAGAGGGGGACCACCCCTCCCGGCTACAGGGAAGTACTTCATTATTCCATCACTACTGAGACTGCAGATGTTAGAACAGCTACACTCTGGTCACTGTGGAATAGGGCGCATGAAAGAAATTGCACAGGCTACTTTTGGTGGCCTAGCCTGGACAGCGCCATTGAAGAGAAGGCAAGAGTTTGTACTTCATGTCAGAGTGTGAGGAACACACCTCAGTTGGTGCCCTACACCCATTGGACTGGCCTGAAGATCCGTGGCAGCGTATTCACGTTGATTTTTCCCGCTCATTTGAAGGATGCATGTTCCTGATTGTTGTCGACGCCCACTCGAAATGGCCAGAAATCTCTCCACTATTGCTGGAAGTACTATCCAAAGACGGCATGAAATCTTTAGTCACTTTGGTCTGCCAGAAAAACTTGTGAACAACAATGGACCGCAGTTTGTCTCTCAGGAGTTTGAAAATTTTCTGAAAGCAAATGGGCTACATCACATCATTTCAGCACCGTATCATCCACCCACCAATGGATTCGCTGAAAGGTTTGTGCAGACAATGAAACAAGCTTTAAAATCTGCACAGGGACATTTCTCCATTCAAAAGTGTCTGGACACCTTCTTACTATCCTACAGAAACACACCTCATGCTATGACCAAAGTGTCCCCGGCCTTTCTAAGGATGGGACGACAGCTGCGCACTTGCTTTGATCTGCAGAAATCTTCCAAAGCACGACAAGTTGTGCAACGTCAGCAGCACAACCAAGTCATCAGAAGTTCACACAGAGCAAAAGACTGACCCTTTAGTCCTGGACAGCCTGTTCTAGCTCGAAACTCTGCTTCTGGAGCTAACTGGGTCCCTGCTATAGTCATTGCCCAGACATTGCCAGAAGAGGTTGAATTGAAAAACAGATTTTTTAAAAGGCTGAGAGACCTGCCATGAACCATATTCCACAAGTAACTTGGCTTGTATTCCTGGCCTGCTATAGGCATGTTGGATTAAAATCAGGAGTCTTGGATTCTACTCCTGGCTCCAGGAAGGGAGTGGTACCTAGTGGTTAGAGCAGTGGGCCCAGGACTCCTGGGTTGTCTCCCTGGCTCTGGGAGGGTAGTGGGGTCTACTGGTTAGAGAGGGGCTGGGGGCTAGGACTCCTGGGTTCTATTCCTGCTCTGCGAGGGAAGTGGTGTCTAGCAGTTAGAGCACCAACAGACCAGAAGGATGTCACTTACTAAAACTTCTTAGGGGCTTCAGGCTGAGGAGTAACATTTGCCTGGGGTGGAGCAGATGGGTATTTCAGCGAAGCAGAAAAGAGGTATCATCGTCTCAGTCTCTCTCCTCCTTTTATAGACAGGCTCCGGTATATGCACAGACATAATACAGACATGAAAATCTCTGCATTTTTCATTTGGTTCTGACCATACACTCCTAGCCTCCTCCCCAGCATGGCCTCTCACCCGCCGGTGACACAATTTGCATGCATGAGGATACTGACAAATTCTCCACCCTTCCTGCTGAGAAACAAAAACCACAGAGCTGAGTGAAACAGCCTCTCTTCAAACTTTGGGGGTGGGGGGAGGGGGCATGAGGAAGCGGGTCATGCAATTGACGTGGCAGCAGGACTCCTGGGTCCTATTCCGGGCTTGCTAAGGGCATGTGGATCAAAGGCTGGACTCTTGGGTCTCAGTCCCATCCCCGGGAGAAGTGGCATGCAGTGGTTAGAGGAGTGTGGCGGGGGGAGTGGCAGGACAACTGGGTTCTGTAGAGTGGGGAGTAGGGGGTAGGAGTTAGAGCAGGGTGGGGTTGGGCCTGGAAGTCAGGAATCCTGGGTGCCATAGAGAGGTGAGTGGGGTCCAGTAGTTAAAGCTGTTCGTCAGGACTCCTGGGTTCTATCCCTGGCTTGGGGATGGGGGAGCGGGGTCTAGTGGGTTAGAGTGGGGAGGAGGGGTTCACGACTCCTGGCTTCTCTCCCCAGTTCTGGGAGTGGGGCGTAGTGAGTTAGAGCGGGGGTGGCTGGGGACTGAGCGCTGTAGCTATACCACCCTGACCCCCTGAGGAGAGGCAGCTAGGATGCTTAGCTACCATCGCTCAGGTCCTACAGCCACGGGATGCCTCTTCCCCACACCCCCTCCGAAATCTTCATCTACCCTTTGCCAGAGCTCCACCAGGACAGCGCCCGTCGCGGAGCCATGGCAGCTCAGAGCTGAGTCACGTGGGTGGACAGGATTCCCTGGTTGCAAGGAGGGAAGGTGGGAGCAGCAGTGGTGGGTAGGACTGTGGGAGGAAAGAGGGAGAGAGAGCTTCTTGGGCACAGGGTCTGCCGGAGGAGCAGGTGTGGGAGTTTCTGAGCACGGGAATGGGCTGCTGTTGTTCGTTTCTGCTGTGCTCCAGGGAAGGGGATGCTGGGGGGAGGTGTTCTTTGCAGAAGAACAAGAATGCACCGCGCAGAGACCTGCCTGGCACCATCGAGTTCTCCTCCTAAAGGAAACAACCTTGCCATGTCCCCAGCTGGAGGCTAAAGTGCATGGGGCGGCAGAGAGAGAAATAACAGCCCTGCAACAAAATACATGCGGGCAGAGGGCTAGGTTCATGGCCACTTCAGGTGCCTGACCTGACACCCAGGTTTGGGCACCACTGGCTTTCATGATGTACTTATACAGAGCAGTCAGATCGCCCCTCAGCCCTCTTTTGGTCAGGCTAAACAAGCCAAGCTCTTCGAGTCGCCTCTCATAAGGCAGGTTTTCCACTCGGCAGATCATCCTAGTCGCCCTTCTCTGCACCTGTTCCTGTTTGAATGAATCTTTCTGAAACATGGTGGACCAGAACCGCACACAGCATTCCAGGTGAGGTCTGACCAGCACCTTGAGTAACGGTGCTAACACCTCCCCGTCTCTACTGGAAACGCCTCACCCGATGCATCCTAAGGTTGCATTAGTTTCTGTGTAGTTGAAAGTTAAAACAACACCTCTGCTCTATATCGTGGACGTGTGATCAGCCCTTCTGAAAGGACAGAGATGACTGCAAACGTTTGAGTTTTGCCATTACAGAAGAATGGAAAACATTAGCTAGGCTTAGATTAGGAGAACCAAAACTATGAGTGATAGGGTGGCGAGAAGGATGAATTTTAAAAAAAGCAGCATTAGCAGAGACCCGCGGTGAGAGAAGAGCATCCTTGTGTGGACACAGAGCTCGCTGCTCGCAGAGAAACTCGATCCCAGGACTCAGCCCATCCGTCAGGCTGGCAGGCACATGAGGAACAGGTCGAACGAGCGCCAGCTTTGTCAGAGACATCAGCAGACAGGCTGGGACACGAAGCAGAGAAGATGTTCTATGACAATAAAAGTGGCTGGCGTGCACGTGGGTTTATTGCAGACGCCGGCGTTGGCCTTTGTGGAGCAGCTGGCGTCTGTCCAGCCCCGTTTCCAGGAAAAGGCGTTCCCCTCTGCCTTGTTTGGTCGGTTTCTAGCAGGTGCCCAGACACCCTTACTTGGCAGAGACGGCAGCAAAGGCCGGTGCTTGTTCTTGGGCTGCGCCGGGGAGAACAAAGGCAGCAGCATGGCAGTGGGCACGGATGTTTTCTGGCACTGCCGTGACCTCATTGCCCTCCCCAAGCCAGGGAGAGAAGAGAACCCAGCCCCCCCGATTCCCCTTTTGAAGAGTAGACGCAGCCCCTCCCCCCACCGCGTCACTTCACTGTCAAACTGCTGTCGTGTGCGGTGACGTTGAGGAAATGGAAGCGAGAGCCGGCTTATGCCCTGGACTAGGCCTCTCTGATCAAACGTAGCAGCAGGGCAGTGGGCACCATGCTGCAGGGAAAGGGGAGGATGTGAGAGTCACCAGGCCCCCAGTCCTTCTGTATGGCACCCACAAGTCCTGACTCCCAGACCACCCCCCAACTCCAACTCAATGCACCCCACTTTCCTCCCAGAGGTGGGGATAGAACCCAGGAGTCCTGACTCCCAGCCCCTCCCCCACTTTAACCCACTAGAATTCCAGGGCCAGGGATAGGGTCCTGAATCCACCCCCTCTGCCCTAACCCATTAGACCCCACTCCCAGTCTAAACATGTTTCCTTCCAGCACCCAGCAATCACAGCTAGAGCCCTCACACACAGAACCGGGGCATGCTCAGACCGGTTCTTGAGCCAGAAAAAAGCGTGTGCAGAAAAACCCAGGAGACACGTGGGGAGGATTTCGCTACCCTGCTTGGCCTCCTGTGTGGCCAGAGCAGTTGGCCAATTTCCAGGGTTGTGATTAAGATGCTGGGAAATCGATGATGACATTTGGATGCAGTCTTGGTGCAAACTTCTGAATCTGCCAAAAACAAACCCAGCTCTGTTCCCATGGACGCTGCAGAAACAAAGAGCAGCAGGCCCATTTCATGCCCAGAGAGCCCTGTGCCTGCCCTTCCAGCAGGCTCTGTTCTGAAGAAGAAACAGCTCTGTTCCCCCCCCCGCACCCCAGCATCTAACCCTCCGCTGCTGCTCCTTGCTTCCTGCCGCCCATGGACTTGGGCTACAGACATCTTCTTTCCCCCTGTGTGTGCAAACATGGCTCAGCGCTGAGTTGCCATTGCCTTGGGCAGTCTCTTCATTGCCCGCAGCTCTCTCTGCTCCCCAGGGGGCTTCATTGCTCCTTCCATTGAGCATAATGGGGTGTGGCTGGGCCAGGCATAGTCTTTAACGGTGTCCATGGTTGCCAGGGTCTCCATGAGCCCCCTGAAGGCAGCCACTGGCCCCTAACAATGTCAGAATGTTATTTTGCAGATCTCTTTGTAATGGGGAAATGTTAACAGTCTACTACTGCCATGAAGTTTGAAAGAAAGGAAGGATCCAGAAAACACACACCCAGCGGCAACACTTATGATGCACAGTTCCTTACCTTGCAATTGACATGGTCAGAGAACTTTCCAAAGATCACCCCGTCCATGGTAGCTTGTGCTCTCAGCCGGCAAGGAGAAGGTAACACACACATGTGTCCTATCCACAGACGGGCACTGAGCAGTGGCAGAGACCTGAGGAAGTCTGTGTCCCCTCCCCACTTTAACCACTAGACTCTCCTTTCCTCTCTAAAGGAGCCAGGTGCCCTGATTCCCAGCCACCTGCTCTTCTAAGCAGTAGAGATCACTTCCCGTCACTGGGCAGAAATAGAACCCAGGCATCCTGACTCTCAGTTCACTTCCCTGATCTAACGCACGAGACACCACTCTCCTCCCAGAGCCAGGAATAGAACCCAGGTGTCCTGACAACCCATTTCCAGTACGAGACCCCACCCACCTCTCGACAGCACCCAAGATTCCTGGCTTCCAGTCCCAACCCCACCCTGCTCTAACTACTACACCTTACTCCCCACTCCGCAGAACCCAGGGGGCCTACTTCTCTCACCCCCACTCCTCTAGTCCTGCCCTGGATCCGCATGCCTGGAGCGAGCCGGGAATAGGACACAGGAGTCCTGCCGCGTTGTCCATTGGTGACCGACTCAGTCTGAGTCTGCACCAGAGCCCCGATGAATAGCTCCGCCATGCCTTCCTACAGCTTGGACCTTTGTTCCTGGCCTCATGTCCCAGGGGATCAGCAGACAAAGGTGCCCTCTTCCCGGCCTAGCTTTGCAAGGCTGGGTTTTGGGATACCTGGACGTGGGGAATGTGCATTAACCTCACCCTAGAGATTCCCAGGAAAACCACTTACCGCTTCTTGTTCCAAGAGTCCGTTCCTGGCTGGCACATTGTGCAATACAGGCCTTTGCACCCCCAGAGCCAACATCTGCCCCAAATTACTACTCTAAGACAGGATGCTGTGGGGTCCATTATGTAAAGGTATCAGCTGGACATCAGGACACCTGGGTCCTATTCCCAGCCCTGGCTCCTGTGTGACCTCGGGCCAGTGGCTTCTCCTCCGTTTCCCCTCCCACCTTTTGTCTAGACATAGTTTCATCTGTAAGCTCTTTGGGGTAGGGCTGTGAGAGTATTGGGAGCCCCTGGTGTGCACAGACCCTGACCGAGATCAGAGACCCTTGTTGTGCCAGGCACCAAACAAGTTCACAGTGACAGTCCTTGACCCAAAGAGCTTGTGAGCTAAGTAGACAAACGAAGGAGCAGTTTCTCTCTTTTACAGCGGGGGAAACTGAGGCCAAGAGCTATGAGGTGACTTGCCCAAAGTCACACGGGAAGACGGGGGCAGAGCTGTTTTCCTGAGTCCCATCATGGTGCCTTAGTTCATCACAAAACCTCTTAGAGATCCCACCGCTTCCACCAGCACTGCGCTGCTGCATTGCCAGATGAACAGGGGGGGTAATAGATGCCTGATCCGATCCAGGAGTCATCGGTGGGCTGTGGATCAGGGCAGCAAGTGACTGGTTCAAGGACGCACAGTGAGTCTGCGTCAGAGAAGAGGCCATCCAGGGTCAGATGTCCTGGGGGAGCAGAGCAGATGGGGAGATGGAGGCTGTGGTGGCCCTAGATGGGGCTCTGAGGAGCAGAGGAGGGGGCGGTCATTGTGTCCCAGACCAGCTCGTGCAGTGAAGCGGCTCCCCTGACTTGCCCCCGACACACAGGTGGAGAAGCCACACTGAGCATCCTGAAGGGCTGTGCTACCAAGGGTTTCTGCACCCTGAAGATAATGGGCTCAAAGGCCGTCAAGGGAAGAGGACCAATATAGCCCGGTGAAATGCACAGCAGGAAAGATATCTATCTATCTATAGATAGATAGATATATGCAAGCAAGCCGGCTAGTCCGATAGGCTACAAATGTCAGGTTTGTCTCCAACTGATCTGTGTGTGTGTGTGGGGGGGAGGGAGAAGTGCCACGAACATCCCAGCTGCGAAGGCGTCAGAGGTGCGGCTACTCCAGCACTTTGGCAACAGGCCCTGAGGTTCCACCCACTCTGTCGACCAGATCACGCGTGTGCAATCCCTCCTCTGCTCTCATTTCAGCCTGTCTGTGATAAATCCCCTGGCTGGAGATTTGGCTGCATCAGAGACCCCCAGCGCCGATCTACTGCTTCCACATCACCATGAAGGCTTCTCTTGCTGTCTGCATCCTCCCAGCTCTCCTGGCAGTGGGTGAGTCGGGCTCTGTTCCTACAGGGGCTGATTTCCTAACTTTGCCAATGTACCAAAATCTCAGAGCAGCCTGTCACATAAACTCTTTCTTAAAGTAGCCAAAAAGTAGCAACAGAATAACAGGAGGAAGCGGGGAGTGTCTGAGTGAAAGCAACCAGTGAGAAGATTCCCTTGGCAGCAATTGAAACAGTTCTGAAAACAGGAGAACGTGTTCATACCTTAAATCACGAGAAACGTGCCCTGACTGGCTGTATTTCAGAGCTGGTCAGAAGCCAAGGACATTTCTGAGAGGGGGTTTCCCCCCAAGTTTGTTTGAAAAGATCCAGATTTGAATTTCAGTAACAATGTGAAAGGCATTGCTACATGATCCAGGTGGGGTCAATTAAATTCAGGGGAAGGGGAGGGGGCAAGGGCAGGACAAATCTAGACACATCCTGTTCTCTCTCCTTCTCCAGGGTCCTGTCTGCAGTGTGAGGTTTGTTCAGGCCTAGGAAACAGCTGTACGGGCTCTATGCAGACCTGCGCCGCCGGGGAAGACTCTTGTCGCATTGCTCTGGAAGTAGCTTCAGTGGGTAGGCAAGAGGGACCCTAATCAATATGGGTCAGCGAACAGGATGGGGAGCTGGGACTCCTGGGTTCTAGTCCCAGCTCTGGGGTGGGGACATCAGCTCAGACTTCTCCCCTTCTACGGTCGTGCCTGACCCCCGGCTGCCGGGTGGGTCTGTCTCAGTCTCTCCTATTGAAGCTGCTACACGTTGTCTGAACTAGGTGAACATTCTGTTTCTCCAATGTCCAGGGGGTGTCTGAGCCACTGAGCTCTTGGGTATACGGGGGCAACCCCACCCTGCTATCCTCCCCCAGCTGTGCTTCGTGAAGGGCCCAATCCGTTGGACATGCTCCAATGTCTTCTCCTGGATCAGGCCCTGCAGGTGAAATTGGCAGGAGAAAACCTAATTTGTGACTCCCACCTGGCTAAGGGGTGGATTGGACGCACGGCGTTGGAACTGGTGGCGAACCCACTGCTGGAAACTTCGACAACTAAAGGACTTTATGGGTGGGAGATTCAGGGCCTCCGGGGGTAGGCGGCTGCTGAGTGCGGAGCTGGAGGATATAGATGCTGGATTTAGGTGACAAAATCGCTTTGTCTAGCCCTCTGGGAGCTCGGGTGAGTCACTTACCCTTTCCGTGCCTCAGTTTCCCCATGCGTAGAGGAAGGATAATGGCACAGGGCGTCATTGTGAAGATGGTGCCAAGGGGGTGGGCATGGAAGGGGAACAAATCTCTGTCTTCTCCTTCTGTGCAGCGGGAACAAAGATCCAGACCATTTCCAAGGGCTGTGTGAAATCCAGCGAATGTAAAACCGGCCCTGACTCCCTGAATTTTGGGACGGGAATGACAATAAGGATGAACACTGCCTGCTGCGTGGGAGAGGCCTGCAATACAACCACGGTTACAGGTACATCTCCCCATCTCCGCCTCTCCTCCCCCACCCCCGCACCTCCGGCTGCCTGGCACCTTCCCCACATTAACGTCCTGAGACTGGTCCTCCCGCCCTGCAGGGGGCGCCTCATGGAACCACACTCAGCCCCTGGGTGGGGGGAGTTTAGTGGGCGGGTCTAGGTTTTCTCCAGGTGTGAACCCAGCTGCCCCCACCAGGGCTGAGCCGGGCAACCCCCAGCTGCTCTCCCAGCCCCAACGCCTCCTGGGGCTCATCCTCCGAGCTGACCGCGTTTGCTCCGCTTCCTCCCAGTGCCCCCGGCCGACGCCAAACCCAATGGCTGGCGCTGCCCTGGCTGCTACACTTCACCCTCTGAGCAGTGTCTGGAGGAGACTGTATATTGTACTGGAGCCGAGACCCAGTGTATCGACATCACCCAGACCGTGAAAGATGGTAACTTCCCTTCATGTATTCTGGGGCTATTTGTCTGGTCGTCCCCCCGCCCCTCCCATAGGATAGGAGTGAGACGCTGCGTGGGGAACGCTAGGTAAAAGTATGGGCTGCAAGTCAGGACACCTGGGTCCTAGTCTCAGGGTGAACTTCACCCAGTGTCTTCCCTTCACTGTGCATCTGGTTCTCCTCCCACCTATTGCCTGTGTGTAGTTTCGTCTGTGAGCTCTTCGTGGCTTAGTGTTGAGAGCCCCTGTCATGCCAGGTGTTTCACAGACCCCCTGACCAATATTGGGTTCCCCTCTTCTGCCAGATGCTAAAGGAGATATAATGCCTGCCCCCAAGAGTCTGCAACCTCAACAGGCAAAAGAAGAATTGTTCTCTCCATTTTCCAGATGGGGAAACTGAGGCACAGAGTTATGCCATGACTTGCCTAATGTCACACAGGAAGGCTGGGGCAGAGCAGGGAATTGAACCTAGTTTTGCTAAGTCCCATCATAGTGCCTTAATTCCATACCAAGCCACCCTTCATAGAGATCCCACTACTGGCACCAGCACTGAGCTGCTCCTTTGCTAAATGAGTGGCGGAGCTAATACCAGCCTGACCCAACCCTGGTGTCATCTTGGCGGGTCCCTGAAGAAGGGGCGGCTGTTGTGTCCTACTCCAGCTCGGGGAGCGGAGCTGCTCCCTGACAATCACCTGCTTCCCTCCCAAACACACAGGTGGAAATCCAGGGCGGGTCGTCATGAAGGGCTGCACTTCCGAATTCAACTGCGCACTGTTAAAAAAAGGTTCCAGTTTCTTCGGAAAGACCAGTGCAAATCTAACCAGGACCCAATGCAGAGTGGCCTCCGGCGCAGGGGACGTGGATCCAGAAGCAGCTGGGCTCCTCCTCCCAGCCCTTGCTGGGCTCCTCCTACTGAAACTTCTCTCCTGATTCCCCATCTCATGCAACGGCAACATTGCCCTCAAATACACCCCTGCAGCCTGCCTTGTCTACTCCCCCCAGGGAGGGTTCTCAGCTCCCAGCTGGCTTCACCTCCCCTTTATTGCATTGCACTGAATAATCAAACTGGAAACCAAATTCCCTTGGTTTGTTATTTATTTATTTCAAAGGGGAAAATTTTAATGCTAGTGGGTGGTGCCGTCAAGAAGCCAGATAAGAATGGAGGAGCAGCCGCAGCGGGTCAGGTGAACGGTGCAGCTAACCCAGTGTCCTGTCTCCAACAGTGGCCTGTACCAGAGCTTCAGAGGCAGTGCACAGAACACGGCAATTTAGGGCAGACCCACCCCTAACTTCCCCTCCCAACTTCTGGCAGTCAGAGGCTTAGGGAATCCCAGAATATGGGGTTGTTTCTCTGACCATCTTGGCTAATAGCCATTGATTTCCCTACCCTCCAGGAACTGATCTAGTACTTTTTTGAACACCCCTTATATTTTTGCCCATCACCACATCCCCTGGCAATGAGTTCCACAAGTAAATTGTGCAATGCAGGAACAAGTGCAGCCTCTTGTTTGTATTAAACCTGCTGCCTGTTCCTTTCATTGGGAGACCCCTGGTGTTTGTACTGTGGGACAGGGGAAATAGCAATTCTCTAGTCACTTTGTCCACTCCGGTGCATGATTTTGGAGCCCTCTGTCACATCCCCCCGTTACTCATCTCTTTGCCAACCTGAACGGCCCTAATCTTTTTTAGTTTCTCCTCATATGGAAGCCGACCATGCCCTAAGATGATGCTTAAAAAGACCTCAGTGGGGAAATCAGGCAACACAGGCCGGGAGCTACACGGCCCAGAGAACATCAGTTCAGCCTCCAACGGGGCTGCAAACTCCGCGACGGTACGAAACAGACGTGCTGGGCTGGGAGCTAGTCTTGACGTAGCAGAGCTGTGGGGCCCTCCTGCGGGAGTACGGGGCCTCGCAATAAGAAGGGGACATTCCCAGAGAGCCTGCGTCACGGTCAGACACATGGGAATCGCTTGGGCTCTGCGACACCGTCTTCTTCTTGCCTGAGCCACAGATCTCCGAGTCCCCCTGCTCCATTGCAGTCTGTTTGTAGCGTCTCCGCCGTTCATCAGATCCTTTAGTGTGCCAGCCACCCAGCTCGATTTGGGTCCTCCCACCCGCCTCTTACCCTCCCCTTCTAAGTTTAACACCCTGTTTCCTCGATATTCGTCCGATTTCCCCTGACCAAACCAGCTAAGCCGGGACTCCCTCAACTTTTCTGTAATTGGTGCCCCCTTCCCACACCCTGTGTTTGTTCCGGACACGGTATTTGCTTGGCACGCCAAGAGTCCACCAGGACGTTCTGATTTCCACTCTATTCACGGTCTGCTCCTGTCTCTGCCTCAGTCCCTAGCACCAGCAGCCAGACAAAAAGGCAGGCCTTGTTACTGGCTTGTTGGTTTTTACTTTCAGTTTGCTGGGCATTCTCCTAGCACAGACCCTTTTATGTGTGTGAGCCAGCGGGCGTCTTCAGCCCCCTCTAGTGGTCACCTCGTGGCAGAGGTTTATGAGTCTGGTTCTGCATTATTGGTCTTGAACTGGATCCTCTAGCTCAGGTCCAGGCTCATTTACCCAGTGGTTGCAGGTTCAATTTCCCCCAGAAACGATGCGCTCAGGAAGTGCCTGCCACTCAACTTCTGCCAGTGGGACGAGAGTGCAAATATCTTATTGTTATTGTTGGGCCTAGGACCCCCAGTTCTAGGTGCTGTACATCATGATTGCTATTTATTAGCTGTATTACAGTAGCACTGTAAACATGCCCTTCTGGGGGCAGCGTCGGGGGTTCCCCTCTGAGTCCTCCCTAGAGGGGGACCGGTCTTCCTGGCTCTCCCCTGCCGGGAGGTTGCCCAGTCCTTCGCCCCGGCCCTAGGCAGGGCGGGCGAGCCAACGGTCTTTTGCCCCAGCCCTAGGCAGGGCGGGCGAGCCAATCAGTCTAGCGCCCGGCCCATAGGCAGGGCTGGTCAGGAGGGTAAGGTTCTCCCAGGGTGGCTCAGGAACGGGGGAGGGGGACGCAGGCCCACCCGTCTCCACTGCGTCCCAGCCCAGGGCCCTAGCTGTGGCAGGGGTACCTGTCACTGCGTTGGCGGGGCTCCGGACACAACACGCCAACCGGGTTGCCCCGTACTCAGCCTCCGTTTAGGGCTGTCCCTGGGCTTCTTCCTCCCCATACCCACAGGTACCTGATGCCTACCCTTGTTTCTCCATCCCTGCTTCTCTTTATCTTTCCAACAGCTCTGTGCCTGAAATTCTTCCACGCCTGCAAATTACAAGACACAGCGGTATTTAATTTACTCACCCCCTCTCTTTGTTGCTTTAATTCTTTATTTTGCTCTTTTAATCCCTCTCTGTCTTTTGCATGATTTATTGTGATTTCCTGCCTGCTAGCTATAGCCTGGGTTTGGCAGTTTGCCTTTTTAATCTTTGTTCTCCCACCCTGGCGAATATGGAGAGCAAGCACAAAATTACTTTTACACTTCGCCACCTGTGCAAATGAAATAGACTCATGATTCATTCCGTACGTTTCATCTTTTCTCTTCTGTATCCTTTTTAACCCATTTACAAACGTATTTGCAAGGATTGCTTTTTACTCACCGCTTTCTATACAGACAGAGCAGATCCTTCTTTAATAACAAAGTTTAATAACAAAAGTTTAATAACAAAGATTGTTATGGTGGACGTCAGAGTCCCATTCAAAAACAAGACTCTGGTCTTTCACGCAGCCCGAGCCCGTAAGGAGGAGAAGTACGCCCCCCTGGCCAACATCCTGAGACCAAAGGGCTACGAGGTTCAGACCCACTCCCTGATCTTCAGAGCCCTGGGCGCTTGGGATCCCCGCAACGAGCGTGTGCTGCAGGCCTGTGGTGTCGGTCAGCGCTACGCCCGGCTGATGTGGCACCTCGTGGTCTCTGACGCCATCTGGCGGTTGAGAGACATTTACATCGAGCACATCCCCGGGCACAGACAGTACCGGGATGAGTGAGCCGGAGCTTCACCGTGAGGAACTTATTGACTAAAGGACTATCTACACCACAGAACTGACTCAGTGAGGGACAATCCACTATTATGGACATGCCTACCTCCATTAACACATCCTGTGTAACCCCTGCAATAAGTGATGTTCAAATTACCAATCGCTTGTACTGTTAACTGTCAAACCTATTACCCCCCCATTCAGCATACCACAGATTATCCTTTCATTGTACTCCCTGACTCCCATCCAAACTCGGTACCCGCTGATGATCTGTACATTATGCCTGGATGTCCAGAAACTCTTCCATTTCAACTCTGTACCTGACCATTTTTTAAACATTATCTTCAATAAAATGTTTATATTCTTTGGTGTTTTCCTGTTGCCAGCCAACCTTTTTTTCTTATGTTATTTAAACTGTTTCAAGGCTTATTGTTTTATGTATTCTTCCCCACCCCGCCCCAATGCACCAAATATTGCAGTGAGTTATTCACTCAGGCTTTATAACAGCAGAATAAAACAATTTTGTACTGTCCCTCGGCTCTATTGGAAAACTCACGTCATTAGCCCAGGTAATCCAGACCCAAATGATCCTGTTATTGACAACCACGTCGGGGTCTTCAGTTTGTTGCATGTTTGAATTTCATAACGATTCGAGATAGTCACATAACAGGCTTCAGTGCAATTTTTAAAGCAAAGGTTATCGATCAAATGACTGCAGCACTACAAAGAGTACAGAAAGAAGACATCCTTTACCTCTCCCTCTAGATGATGAAGAGAAGCTAATTTGGTCCCTTCCTCTAACATGGCGAGATGCTGACAACGTTCATCTCCAAATGTACTTTCCAACCCTCTTTTCTTTGATAGGGTTGGAGACGAAGAAACTCCCCTTTGAAAGGAAAAATTCAATTGGGTGACTAGGTCTGGTTTGTTATGAAATGTGTTCGAGAGACCAAATAACCCAACTCAGACACTTTTATTGTCAAAGACAAAATAGGACAATACAGAGAGGAAAGAGTTTATCCCGTATTAATCTTTCTGGGTAGCTTGTGTCTCGCAGAGTTTTCCATTCACCATACACAGAAGGCATGCTTCAAAAATACACTCCTCAAACCACTTCTATTTGTACTCTGGTCGCTTTACAAGGAAGAAGGCACTTGTATGCCTCCTAACACCCTTTCCTTATCTCTGTTTTGGACACTACATTTTAAACCAGTTGCTCATAAAGGTTCCTGCACTAGGACATAAAACAAATGTATCTGACTGTGACACTTTGCCCATCCACTGATGAGTTGTCCTGTTACAAGATATTGTGGGATATACCAGTGAACAAGTCTGAACAGCACTGTGGAAAGACATAATATAAGTCAGTTAACATAACTGCCCTCGTGCGAGGTATAATACAGTAATAATATGGCATGCCGTACCTCTAATATATATGTATCAGCTAACAATACCCTGCTTGGTGCTGATTATTATTAAATATTCAATTTAATATTATTTTGCCAAATGGATCTATGACGCACAGAGCAGAGCATTTATTGAAATGGATACTGGTAGCAAACTACGTAAGTGGCAATACATAATTAATACAGTTAAAACTATTACTCCTTAAACTGGAAGAGGCATTAGTGTCGTTTGACCCACAACGTTACACACGAGGAATGAAAGAGAAAACTGGAGTTGTGACATCACCAGCAAGCTTCCTATACCCAAATAAATAGCAATGCTGGTACATTCTGTAGTCAACTGCTTGACCACACTTTGGTTCATTAGGAAATATAATAACCAATGGTGGTTAGGTTTATTGACCTACGCCATTAAGGAAACAGGGAAAGGGTTCAAGACAATCCCAGTGCCTGACCCAGCACTTCAGCACATGCTTAACTTTTAAGCATTCGAGCTTTCCCTTTCAGGCTAAGCTATGTGCTTAAAGTTAAGCATCATGCGTAAGTGCCTGGCAGAACTGGGGCCTATGGCAGCAGGACCCTCATGTTAGCTGTGAACACACACCTCACTGCAAACTTGGGGCATTTCTCAGGGATAAGGAGAAGGGCTTGTTCATCCCCACACGGTCCCTCTAAGCAACTGGAACAGATGTGAGGGGAGGGAAGTACCCATAGCCAGAGGGAGAGAAGCAGGGAGGCAAATAAAGTATGTGAATCTGGAAGGGTCCACATGGGAATTCCTGCCCTTGGAAATATCTCAGGCCATCTGTAACCAGGTGTTGTTGAAATGAAGCCACAGTTAGAACTAGCTGGGATTTTTTCCATCAAAAACTTTTGAAGTTGAAAATTGCATGAAAAAAAATTGTGCTTTTTTTCCCCGTAAACTTTTTTTTTTTTTACATGAAATCTCAGTTCTTGGAGGGATGTTTCTTTTTCTCTTCTGTTTTTCCCTCCCTTCATCTTAGAAGAAGAATGTGGAGGTCGAGGGGAGACACAGAAAAATGACAGTTTTCAGCATTTTCGAAAGTGGGAAAACCTTCGCTTCCAACTTGTGGCGAAAAAACTGAAGAAACAGAAAAAACAAAACCCCTCCCTTTATGAAATTCTTTTGAAAATTTTCACCAAAAATATATTTACTCATTTTCAGCCAGTTTGAGAGACCATGCTTCCAAACACTTAACTTATATATTTACCTTCCCCACCACAAATTGTCCATTGAAAATTGTGGGTAGCAAGAAAAAAACTGGTTTAGTACATTTTTTTAAATGGAATGTATTTGTAATAAAAATTGTTTAGGAAAAAATGACCTCCCGCTTGTCCTTTTTCATATACACACATCCTTTTCAGCCACAAAAAGCAGGAAATAAGAACAAAGGAAGGGTCCCTGTGTTCACCTTTGTAACCCTACATTTTCAATTAAAATGCTCATGAAAAATTTAAAAAAAAAAAAAAAAAGTTGTCCCTTCTCGAGACTTGCACAACTATTTCATGAGAAACATTTACAAACGTTTAACCTTGTCTGCTGGTCTAAATGGTGATAATACCAAGCTCTTATGTCACACTGATCATCAGTAGATCCCAAAGCACTTGAGAAAGGGAAGAAGTATCATTATCACTGTTTTATAGATGGGGAAACTGAGGCACAGAACAGTGATGTGACTCATACAAGGTCTGCTGGCTGCCAGGCCATAGGCAGGACTAGACCTGAGGTGTGCTGAAGTGCAGTCTGTTGCTCAGTTCACTAGCTCAAACAATACACTACAGCTATTTATTATTTCGCTATCACTTTAATTTTAACGCTCCCTTGGGCAGAGATTGAGTGGTAGGTGTTTTATCAAAATACTGCAGCATCTTTTCTATAGCACGACCTCCTGCAGTTGGTGCATCGGTATGGGGCACTTGAACCTATGGTTTCGGGGTGTATAATCACACGCCAGCAACTATTACGCTAAAATGTCAGCTTTGAGAGCTATGCTTCAGCGCCAGACTTGTAGAACTCTTATACGATACAGCCACTGGACAGGGCTAAAGACCACCCCCATTCCATATATGTGTGGGATTGAAGGATTCGATTCGTATTGGTAAATGTCAGTAAATGTCGACTTCACCACACAGGCACATACCCACCCCAACGGAAACATATTTCCATCAATAATAATCGAAATGTGCAGATCGGCCAAAGTCAGAAAAATGCTGCATGCGATGGTGTCAGAGTTTGAATTAAGGCTATTTACTTTGTACGTTTTGACATGTGATGTTGACAAGTAAAGATTATAAAGCTTTAACTTTTTTAATCTAAACATCTGCCGTCATTAAATAATTAATGTATGGCACCCCCCCGTCCCACCAGGGTTTTCCCACAACTGTGGAAATTTCAATGGATTAAAAATTGAAAAGAAAAATGCTTAAAACCTATCATTTCTCACACGCATGAACATTTAAGTAAACAAAAAACATTTAAAAATACTTAAAACCCATAACTGTACACAGCTGTGAAAATTTAAATGGGAAAAAATGCCTAAAACAGCCCCATCAATTTGCACAACTGTGGAAATTTAAACGGATAAAAATTGGGGGAGGAGGAATTGCTTAAAGCACACAACTTTTACACAACTGCGAACATTTAAATGAAAAAATATGCTTAAAACCCATACATTTTCACAACTGTGGAAATTTAAATGGATTAAAAATTGAAGAAAAATACCTAAAAACTCCAATATGTTTGCACAAGTGTGAAAATGTAAACGGCTAAAAACTGGGGGAGGGGGAACGTTAAAACTCATAACTTGGCACAGCTGCGGAAATTCAAATCTCTATAAGCGGGAGCGAGGGGAGGGAATGTTCAGAAATAAACATTGATATTACCAGTCTAAACAATAAAAAAAAATAAACTCCAACTCTGCCAGGCCTCTGTCATAACTCCTGCTGCGTGCTCCGCCTGGGGATGCGAACCTGCAGCCACTGGACCTATGGGCCTGCTCCAAGGCCCGTTGCAAGTGGGCCTTGGTTTCTGTGGGTGTTGGAGCTGGCCTGCCGTGAAGCCAACGGGACAGATGCTGCAGCTGTCGGACAGGGGCAGACTCACCATCGTCTCGTGCGGTGCAGCAGCTAGCCCGGCGAGAGCCCCGGAAGGGTTAATGCAGCCTCTGCTCCCCCGTGGGCTGTTTGCCCGGCAGGTCGATGACTGAGGGCAGCCCTGGGCATGACCCCACCAGGCTGGGACTGAACCCTGGACTCTCCAGAGACTGCGGCAGAGAGCCTAGGGCTGGAGCCGAAGAGGCAGGGCCCAGCGGTATGGGGGGGGAACAGCGGTGGAGAATGCCCCTCCCAACCTCTTTGCAGGAGCCAGCCCCTCAGTTGGGCCAGCGCCCCCCACTGGCATCCATCTGGGTACATGGGCGCCATGCAAACCAGCCAACGGGAGGTGGGGGCAGAGCAAGCGGCCCCTGGGGGGCCAGCAGAGATGACCCCTTAACCCCACCTCCGGAGCTGCCCCTTTAAATCCAAACCGCCCCTTTACAGAGGTGACAGAACAGCCACCTCCCTTAACGACTCCCTGGCACCTCCCCCACGCCAGGGAACCCCATTCCCCTCCCCCCATGACAGGGGCTCTGTGACCCCCACTCCCGTTCCCCATACCTGTGGTTCCCCCATCCTCCCCCTGTGCCCAGGAACTCCATCCTGTGCCCCCATCTCCTCATGCCCTGTTACCTGCCCCTGCCCCCCATGCCAGGGTCTGTGCACCCCCATTTACCCCGCCCCCATGCCCAGGACCCCCCCCCATGCCAGGGCTCTGTGTGTGGCGCTGATAACCAGGCCTACACGCTGCCCCTCGGCATGAGCTGAGCCGTAAAGACCGAGCGCGGGTTCGCGCCTGTCCCGATCCTCTGGAGTGGCCAACGTGGCAGGGCCAAGGGCCCAATGGAGGCGGGTCAGCCCAAAGGAAACAGCCGCTAGGGCAGCGTGACGATGGCGCTGGGGCCCAGGCCTGGCGCCTGCCCACGCAGCCACATCCCGCAACCGGCGTGTCAGGAACCAGTGTGAATTGGCGGGCGACGCAGAGAGGGGCCGGGTTGTTCTGCCCACTGCTGCCTCGTGGGGGTCCCGAACCGAAGGGACCTTGGGGAGACAAACTGGCCACCGGACCCAGCTTCACTTCCCACCCCCGTCTGCTGGGAGCGTCGTCCTGCCAATCCTGAGAGCTGGCTGGAGCCGTGGGGCCCGGATGGCATTGCCCCCTCTACCGCTATGGCTGCCAACCCCCCAGCATCATCCTGGTGTCTCCAGGAATTGCCGATTCATCTTTAAAGATCACCTCCCGTGATGAAACCTCCTGGAATATGTCCAACCAAAACTGGCAACCCCACCCCTGGCTGAATCCCACCCCCTGCCCAGGACTGGGACCCTCTGCCTCTGCAAACCCGGTCTTTCCTTCCCCACATTATTTCTCCCAGGGTCGTGCCACCAGCGAGGTCGACAATGAAAGTCACGCTGGCCTTTGCTGGGTTTTTCCTCTTCCCTCTGGCACGCGTTTGCCTCGCTTCGCCTCCCAGGAGATGGGATGGGGCTTTAACAACGGCAACCATGACACTGGCGCCGGCCCAGCTCTTCTCACGTCTCCGCTGGTCCCACAGGCATGGTTCTGCCGTGATGCCAGCTCAGAGGCTGCGGACGCGGGGGCTTTTCCTTTCAAAACTCTCCCCCGCTATAGGGAGCAAGGGAGGTTGTCAGACTGGAAGCCCTGTGTCTGCACCCTCAATAATTAAAGGTTTTTTTTAGGGTTTCTTGGGGGGCTGAGGTCCCGTGCGCCAAACCCTCACCTTGGTTAACACCCATTAATGTCAGACAGTGACAGGAGCATTTCGTCTGTCTAAATTACTGCAACAGGTTCCCCCATTCCTCCTGTGCCGGATGCTATGCGGTCCTCACTCCCCTCCTCCCCATGCCAGGCTCCATGACCTCCCCCCGTTCTCTCCCCCACCTTGCCAGGGGCTCTGTGCCCCCCTGTTCCCTCCTCCGCCGTGCCAGGGGCCTAGGGTTGCCACCTCTGAGGTATAAAAACCCAGGACATCTGGAATGACCCGAGTCTGTGAAACTGGCTGGCCGCACGCACTGAGCACCCTTGCAGATTTCCGGGACCGCTCCTACAGAGAAGGGGCCAGCCTGGGAAAACCTGGCCAGCTGGCACCCCTAGGCTCGGCGTTCCCCCAACCTCCCCCCGATGCCAGGGTCCCCCGTTGTCCCGCTCCGCCATCGCTGCCCCCAGCGGAGGGCCGTCCTTCGCCCAGCCGATCCGGCGAGAAAGCAACGGAAGCCAACCCAGCACCCGTCCCCCCGCCCGCGACAAGCGCCGGCCCACAGAGCCGGTGCCACCCCGAAGGCGCCCAAGGTTCGAGTCAAACCCTGCGGTCAGGGAGCAGGTGCGTGTGCGCAGAGCAGCTGAACACAACATCCGGCCCTGGCACTTCTGGCTGCGCTGATGTTCCAGGGCTTTTCGCTGAAAACTTCCTAATTCTGGACGGACTGAACTTCATTGCAACATCGCCCCAGCCCCTCCCAAAAATTATCAGCCTCTGGCCAGAACATTTGCTGCGTCAGAGCCCTTGGCTCACTCCAGTCCCGCTCTGTCCCTGGCACCATGAAGACACCTCTCCTCCTCTGCGTCCTCTCGGCCCTGCTAGAGACAGGTGAGAACAGGGGACTCGGGGTCTTTGAACCCCTGCCCAGTGGTGGGGTGCTGTCAGAAAAATACCCACTCTGGAAGAGTTGCTCTGGAGGGGACGAGCTCTCCCTCCCGGGGTGAAATATGCCCCCGTGCTGAGATCTCACTCCTGGGCGGGGGCATTGCTGCCATTTGGGAAGCATCCTCCCCATGGATGTTTTCTGGGGAGATGGGGCCCCACAGCTCCCACCGAGGTCTGGGAGGAGAGGGAAACATTCTCCCCTTTCCCAGCTGCCTCGCTCGGTTTTGCAATAGAGGGAGGGATGACACTGGCACAAAAACAAGAAATTCAGAGGCAGATCCCTGCTGGGTCCATGGGCCGTAGCTCCACTGGAGTCAACGGGGTCAGATCCCAGCTGGGGTCTGTGACCAGTCCGTGCCTAGGGTAAGCACTTGAATATGCCAAGGTCAGGGCAGGCTGCAAAAGGAGAGCAGATTCTCCCAAACTGGTGGGTGATACTGAAGTCAGGCTTCCCAATCAGCCCCAAACAGAGCTTCTGATTCCCCACCCTGGTTATCAAGAAGCTAAAACAAAATCTACACAGCCTCCTTTACTGCATTTCAGTCTCTGGCTCCCGATCAGCCACTAGGTCCAGTACAGACAGAAGTTATTTAAAACTCTCTGCTCTCTACCAAAAATGTTCTCCTGACCCCAAAGGGTCAGCCATAGCACCAGAGCAATATAAGTTTGAATCTTACCCAAAATCCCACGCTGCCAGCCAGTCCTTTAGTAACTAAACCTAAAGGTTTATTATAAAAAGAAAGAAACAAACTATAAGAGAAATGTTAAAGGATCAATCAGATACATACAAATGATTTGAGAGTCCATATATATCAGGTTTCCAGTAGAACAGTGGAATTTGCAGGCTGGTACAGTCCCTCTGGTGTACACCCACTAGCTGGATGGGTCTCAGTCCTTTGTTTCACAGCTTCAATTGTTGGTGAGTTGATCCAGAGGTAGGTGAAGGGTGAAGGCTAGAAACAATATGGCTGTGGTGCAGCTGCCTTTTATGTCCTTTTGCCAGGCTGCTTGTGGACATTTACAGACATAAGATGGAGTCCAGGGTCACATGAGTAAGTCTTGGTGACTCGTAAGATGTAGCCTCTGGGTTCTCGCTCTGTGCTCAGTGTACCTGTGAGTTCCCTTGATGGGCCATTGTAATGCTCGGTATTTTATCTCGGTGGCGGGAATGGAGCGAACGGACAAAATGATTTCAGAAAGTGCTTATTTATTAAATGAGATAACGTAAGAAAAACAGGAGCGGGAGCCCTCTGCCGTAATGGAACAGAAGGTCCAGCACAAGTCTTAAGGCAAAGAGTATAATGAAGATACAATCAATCACAAGGATATAGAGTAACAACTTGCAGGTATGCATGGACATATTACACTAAGGGGAAGTGCCCACGCTCATTGTTATTGTTATTGTTATCATTGGCTGAGCAATGGCAGCAGCAGCAGCAATTCGTAAACAGTGAAGTGAACCCTACAGCAAGGAAGAGACCCGCCAAGAGGATACCTTCAGCAATATACTCCTGGGGGCCCATCGATCTAGTAGAGAGAGATTTATCTAAGCGGGTGGAGGGGCGCTTACCAATACAAGAACGAGGAGACCCATACTTTGTTCTGATAAGCGGGTGATGTCCAGGGAACCATCCTGACCGAGGCATCCACTAGCGCTTCCACGGATTCACGGAGAGTCTCAGTTAGGGGAGGCTCCCGGGGGTCTGATATACTCTTTTTTCCTCCTCACCTTGCAGTAAGCCTTACCCAGTAATACATGACGTATATTTCAACCCCAGTAGGGATTGGGCCTCAACACTTAGTTGCTATTAGTCTATTAGTAGTTAGCTAGGGACTTTTTGGGATAAAGTGACGTTAGTTGTTTACTTCAAAAAGAACTTAATTATGGCATTACTTCTACTTTATTATTGCCAAAACAGGAATCATTCAGCTTATCAAGCATCAACAGATGTATGTTGTCGTCTCGGGATTTTCCAGACCCCATGGCACTTCCTCCTTCGGCCCGAGGTCGGGCAGAGGGCAGCATCTGGGTTCTGCTCCTGAGAGGCCTAACTCTCGCTAGACTTGCTGCAAAAGCGTAGCAATGCTTTCAGGGCCTTGCTCTTCTCAAGCTGCACTGAGCTCGCGTCAGAAAGTCTTGCGCACCCTAACAGCCATTCAGCAGGGTTAGTGCTGCCGCCCTCCTGTCTGGGGTGTCGCCCTGAAACACAGCACAAGCTGAAATACAGACACATCAAACAGCTCCATAACTTCCAATGCACCATATGACACGTGCACATACACAATATCATCATCCTTAGCAAACTATAACATCCCAACGGTCCTGCCGTGCCCGATCTCATAGGAATCCTTGTGATTTTGAAATACTGATGTTAAATAATCTCACAAATGGTCCCCCTACTCCAGCCAGCGGCACAGGGCCAATGGGCCGTCGCTCGACTGGCGCCTGTGTGAAGGGTGAGCTTGGAGGGAGGGATGAATGCAGACGAATCATGTTGCCTTTCCTTCCCTAGGAACCTGTGTTTCGTGTGAGGTTTGTGTCGGCGTACATGACAGCTGTACAGGAAGTGTACGTGTCTGCAGTAGTGGAGAGAATTCCTGTGGGATCATTAAAACAGAAACTGTAGTAGGTAGGTGCCGGTTTCCTTGAACCAGCATGGGCCATTGAACAGAAGACAGTCTGATTAGGAGTCAGAGCGCCTTCATTCTCTTCCCAGGGTCAGGCGGTGGGTGGGGTCCAGTGGGCTGGAGCAGGGGGGCTGGGAGCCAAGACTCCTGGGTTCTATTCCCAGCTCTGGGATGGACAGCGATCTAGAGGGCTAGGTCGAGGGGGTGGTGGCAGCAGTCATGGGTACCAGCGTTCCTGGCTCTATGCTGACCTGGGGTGAGTCATTTCCCCCGCCCCTATAGGACATGCCTCAGTTTGCCCATCTTGACCATGGAAGAGTTGTGATGCAGAGGGGGAGACAGTGACATGGGCAAATGAAACCTCATCTCCTCTTCCTGCCACCCAGGGGAGCTGAAGAGTCCTTCCTTTATCAAGGCCTGCTTGTCCTCCAGCATTTGCAACCTCGGTCCTGTGTTCATGACCTTTGGGAACGGGATATCTGTGAGAACAAACGTCGCCTGCTGCGTGGGAAGGAGCTGCCAAACAGCCTCCATTACTGGTTTGTAGCTCTGTCTCCCCAGCTCTTCCTCAAGTCCCTCCTCCTCCTCCTGACCCCCCGCAGGCCTCTTGGTGGGCAGATGGAACAAGTATTATGGAAAGAATTTTTGTTTCCCCTGCCCAGCCAGCCCATGGAATAACACTGAGCCCCTGGGAACAGTCCTCCTGCCCTACAGGGGACGCCCCATGGAATCACACAGCCCCTGGGTGGGGGCAATTTAATGGGCGGGGCAGTAGGTGCCCCCCAGGTGTGAACCCAGTTGACCCCACCTGGGGCGGAGCGGGATCCTGCTGCAAACCTCCCTGCTGCCCCCGGAGCTACAGCTCCCCCTGCAGGGGGCACCAGGGCTGAGCCGGGCAGCCCCCAGCTGCTCTACCTTCCCTGACGCCCCTTGGGACTTGTCCCTCGAGCTCACTGCATTTGCTCTGCTTCCTCCCAGTGCCCCCGGCTAACACCACCCTCAACAGCCATCAATGCCCAGCCTGCTACTCTGTGTTTTCCCATCACTGCACTGAAGAGATCATCGACTGCACGGGAGCCCAGACCCAGTGCATCCATATCAGTGGAACAGTGAAAAGTGGTAATTGCCATTCAGCTCTTTCTCCATTAAGATTTCCCGATCCAGAAGGGAGCCATGTACACAGGCAATCCCCTGCAGTGGGGAAGGAATTGGGCTGAGTCTCAGGACACCTGGGTTCTATTCCCATGGTTTCTCCTTGCTGTACCTCTGTTTCCCCTATGCACCCATTGGGGTTTTATTTTAGAATTCACGAGGGTTTGGAGACAGGTGACAAGGAAGTTCTGGAAAAGCCCTCCCAAGGAGAGAGGTGGAAAACCTCCCATGGAGAGAAGGGGAAACTACTAGGGCTATTTTACCTTGAGGATAAGAGAAGCGACATGATAGAAACATATATTATAATGATTGCGATAGAGAAGCATAGAGTTGAACAAATAAGGGAGATAGACAGGCAGACAGACAGACAGATAGATAGATTTAGTTATCTAGCAAGGGCAAAAAATTGAGGAAAAATAATTGTTTTGGGTCAAATCGAAAATGAATTTTTTTTTTTACACTTTCAGCAAACTGAAAAGTCCGAAAAAGTTTCATTTGGGGATCAAAGGAAACATTTGGGTTTGCCTTTGTGGGCTGTAAATGTTGTGAAAGTTTTCTTTAAAAAAGGAAATTTTGGAAGGAAAAGTTGTTTGGAACCAAAATAGCAAAAGGTTTCAAGTTTTTTCCAGAGTTGGTTTTTTATGGGATTTCTTTCAGCTAAAACACTTTGGTGACTTTGATTCGCAAAATGTTTCTACATCGTCAACTCTCCATTTTTCACTGAAAAAAAGTTTCAGCTGAAAAATGTCACGGAGCAGTAGGGAAGGGGGATCGAGAACTTCTGAACACCCTCTGTCATAAGACAGGAGCAAGGAAAGGTTCCATGACATTAAAAAGTTCATTATGATTAAAGGAAACACCTTTTCCAGTCAATTAATTGTTAATCTGTGAAACTCCCTACTGCAGGAAGTCATTGTGGTCATGAGCTGAGCAAGATTCATAAAGGTGTGGGACACTTGTAAAGAATAGCCGGAGTGAGCTCAGTGAATGATTGTAAAAATGTTGTCAGGGATATTGAACCTCCTGGTTCAGGATTAAACTGATCTCTAGCTCTTAACAATCAGGATGCAATCTAGAATGGGGGAGATTATCGCAAATACTGGGCAATTTTGACACCTTCCTATGCAGCATCTAGTGCTGGCCACTGATGGAGCTGGGATACTGGATTAGCCGAACCCACAGTTCTGATCCAGCTGGCAATTCCTATGCACACTCCCCCAACCCCTGGCCAAAATTGGGAGTCCCAACATGCCAGGCACTGTACAGACCCCTTGACTAAAATCTTTGTGATCCCACTACTGCCACCATCAGTGATTGTGCCAGCAGAATGGTGGGATTGACACAGGTCTTCTCCAAAGCCTGTTAGCCATCGGGCCCCTAAATGGCTCACCCAGGGGTCCACAGAGTGAGAGTGCATCAGAGCAGAAGAGGGGAGACTGTTGGGGGATCTAGATGGGCAGGAGGGAGTGGCACAGAGGGGGAGAGGGAGGACGTTGTATGGGGCCAGAGATATAAGGGGCTGTAGGTCCCCCAACACTGAGCCCTCCTGTTTTGCCCCCCACAGGTGGGACAACCGTTAAGACCACCATGAAAGGCTGCGCCACCGAATCTGCCTGCACCAATCTACAACAGTTCAAAGGGGCCATCGGGGGGATCAGTGCGCATCTCACCACGGCCGAATGCAGACCAGCTTTCCATGCAGCCAGCACAGCTCCGGGACCAGCCAGACTCGTCCTCCCAGGCCTTGTTATCGTCCTGCTGGCGCACGTCCTCTCCTGAACTCCCGTGGCAGAGGAATACTGCCCTGGATAAGCACAGCACAGATGACAGGCGGGCGCACCCCTACCCTGGGCTCCCACGCCTAGCTCTGATTCACTTCCCCTTTAATGGGCTTCACCGAATAAACCAGATGGGAGAAAATTGTCACGTCTTGGATCCTGTGTGGGTGCCTGCTGCCCCCAACTGGGTGGGATAAGCCCTGCTCTGTGTGTGTTGGATCTAGTGAGTTGGGGAAATCATGAGGGTTGGACCATGTGTCTGCGTGTGTGGTAGTGAGTCTTGGACCGTATGTGTGTAAAATCACAAGTCTTGGATTGCGTGTGTCTGTGTGATTGCTTGTGTGTAAATCATGAATCTTGGATTTTGTGCCTGTGTGAGTGTGCAGCTGGGATTACATGTGTGTGTGTGTGTGTTTGTGATGATCTGATTGATTTCACACAGCCGTGCTGCTGTCAGGTTTAAGTGTAGACTAGCCCAGCGTGTCACACACACTTTCCTTTGTTTAAAATAGACCAGCTTAACTGTTCCTGCCTTGTCAGCACTATATGGATTTGAACATGTGCTACCAACATCGTACAGGGGGAATTCAGAACTTGACATGTAATGTCGCTACGTACATTTCTCCATGATATGATTGCCCAACGAGTTATTAGTTTTCAAATGGTATCTTCCAAGCCCTATTTTATACACAGATTATTACACTGGTGTATAGGGTGTGACTACAGGGTGGCATTCGGTCACACCTGCCCCCTTACAAAGGTTCAGGAGGATTAGCCATTGGCTGACCTGGAGGCAGAAGGTCTGAGCCCTCTTTCCTGGACAGGTATTCTTTCAATATGTTTCCTGTTCCCATTATACGCACACGTTCATATCTTGTTCTTGGAGGATAATGCTCTGTACTAGTCACTTGGAATTGAAGCCTTTGGTTTTGTGTAACCAGAGTAATGGAGAATGGTCAGTTCGTACCAAGAACTTTCTGTTAAAAAGAGAGGGTGCTAACTGCTGGACCACCCACACCATGGCATCACATGAAAAAATAACTCTGTACACTGGTTATCAATTTCTTGCTCAAGTAAGCAATTGGGTGTTTTTTCTTGTTTCCCCCTTACCACATTAGTATAGTCCCTAAGCCAATGTCTGACACATCTGTACACAGCTCAAACACTTGGTCAAAATGTCATTTAGCTAGAATAGGCTTTTCAGACAAGATTTTTTTTTTACCTTATGAAAAACCTCTTGACATGCATTTGATGGTACAACTTTATTAGACTTCCTTTTTTTCCATAGTTCTGTGACTGCACATACAGTCCCATTGAACCTACACACAAATCTTTGGTAATAGTTTACCAGACCTTTGAAAGATTGGACCTGTATTTTAGTTTGGGGAACAAGCCAATTAACAATCATTTGAACTTTTAAAGGCTCAGGTGACATTTCACCCTCCATTCCAGAGTTTCAAATAAGGAACTCAGGCTGCTCCAGTTTTACACTTAGAGGCTTTTATAGTCAGACCTGCCTCTTTGAGCTCTGACAACACAATTCCCAAGGTTTTCTTGTGATCTGACCACGTGCTGACAAACACCACTAGATCACTGACACAGGCCCGAGCAGAGTCCTGCAATCCCTTTAACACTTGGTTGACCAACCACTGAAAAGTGTCTCCTGCATTAATTAATCCAAATGGCAACACTTTAAATTCATACAGTCCCATATCAATAACAAAAGCAGATTTTTACTGTGTATCACCATCTAAAGGGATTTGTCAATACCCCTTAACCTAGTGAAAAGAGCTAAGATATTCAGCTTTGCTTAAAATATCCAGGATTTCGTCAGTTCTGGGCATGAGAAAAGCGTCTGGCACCGTGACAACATTGCGTTTTCTATAATCAACACAAAACCTTCCCGTATTGTCTTTCCTAGGGACCAAAACCACTGGTGATTCCCAAGAGCTGTCAGACTCTACTCACTCCTAGGTCCAACATGCTTCTGATTTCTCTACAGGTTTGCTCTTGTACCTTGACAGCAGCACAGTCAGCTCTGCTGGGATATGGCTGTGATCCTACAGTACTAATCTTATGCATCAGCAAGTGAGTTTTCCATGGCTTCCTAGAAAACACGTGTCTGTGTTCTTGCAGCACAGATAACACCTCTGCCATTTCAGCTGATGTTAACTCACTGCGGATATTGATGCCGTCCAGAGACGAGTCAGTTTGGCATTCAGCCATCAAATCAGTGAGGTGATGTGCCTCAGTTTCCCCCTCTATACAAGAGAGCATGTTTACCATGGTGTCCCTCCTGCGATAAGCTTTAAGTCTGTTTATATGTGTAACCCTTCTGCCAGGTGGAGTTGGCAGCAACAAGGGCTGGGTTCAATCTCTAGAGGTTCCTCTTAACCATACAAAACAGAACCATCTCGAGCTCCCATCTAGTAACTGGGAAAACTTAGCACCCCTCCATGGCGCCTCAAAGACACAAAACATCCCCACTTGCAAGCACTGAGTCTGTGTATAAGGAAGTATTACTTTTAATACAAGGGGAAGGGAACCCAGCATTCACTTGGGAAGACACCACAATCACATGCAACAACATGTGACCGTGAGTAAACCCGACCACACAGTTGTCCTTCACCTCTGCTTCCCAGCTTGCGGTCACCAGTTCACGGAGCTGGACCTGCCAGGCAGCAAACGTCTCATGCAATGAAGGGAGTGAGGAGTTCTGTTACTTATTCTCAACTTCCTCAATTCCTGAAAGAGAGGCTCAGAGCAGCTGCAAACGCTGCAAGTTGAGTGTGGGTCAGAGATTTCCTCATCCAATTACAGACCAGAGAATCCATGGGGATGGGTATAATCAGCACACCTGGGCAGATATGTTAGCCCCACCTGATTGCTGCTAGAGAACACAGGCTACCACATACAGCCTCCCAGGGTGAGCCACAGTCAAACCCATGGTACTTGTGGCCGGGATATTTCAGTCCAACAAACAGTGTAGTTCTGTATTCCTTCATTTGCCCAGTGACTTGGTACAGTGGCTGATTTACTGAAGATGAGTTCAGAAACAGGGGAGGATAAAGAGGGAGTTGCCATTGGACAGACATTTCTTAATAGGAAACCCAGACGGTTAAGGTAAAATACTCGGAAAAATAGTTTGATGAGAAAAGGTGTCGTGGGGCTCTGTATTTCTCATCTCTCAACGATTCCAGATTAAACTCACTCAATTTAGAAACAAAGATGATTTTTTTCTAGTTGCCAGCCTGGAAATTTCAGCCTGAGATGTATCAGACAGAGCTGGATTGTTTCTAGCTTCTGCATCATTATCACTAATGAAGGAATAAAAGAATGGACACCCCTCAGTATGTCATTTCCATTATGAACCCTTGTCCCTGGAACAGGATCCCAGGGAAAAACAGAATTATTACTCAGTGTCAGGAGGACAGAGGAACCAGTTTTTCCTTCCTTCCCCATTCTGTTCTGCAAGATGGAAGAGATGCTTTAGGGAATTTTCTTTTAATTTTTTTCCATATTGATTCCAGAGGAAAGACTCAGACCTGACAGCTTTCTGTTCATGTAAAGTGACAAGGTGATCAGGTAAGGATAAACGTGCTGAAAAGGATTTCTTCAGAACTAGGAAAAACAGCCCTTCAAATCGAACATTGGGTGATTGGAATGGTCTGCTTTATATCGACCCTTGGATGGCAATACATTGTTAGATCAGTCAGGACACCTGGTTCAGCTTGTTTGCTTGGTTCTTTCTTGGCTTTTCCAGATAACTTGGAGAGGTCTCAGAGAAGAGCCACAAGAATGATGAAAGGATTGACTGGGGGAGAGATTTAAGAAGAAGCCTAGCCTTTCCTGCTCCTGCAGGCTGTGACTGCTGACGGTCGAGGACATTTTCCTTCTCTAATCCAGGGTTATGGTTCTGCCAGATTCTCAGCCAGTGAGCGCACCCTACAAAGTACGACGGGACAGTTTGTTGATGGACTGCAGGAGTCGTCATGTAGATGTGCAACAGCCATAAGGCCTGGCGTGATACTGGGCCAAATTCTGCAGGCCTGGCAGGCCACTGTGGCAATGGGAGGCTACCCTGGGGAACTAGCTGCTGGTGACTGAGGCCCTACAGAGAGGACTCAGATATGCAGCAAACCACAGGCAAACTCACGTCATCCCAAGAAGTGAAGGATGTGAGCGAAAGAGCCAAGCTGGCTGCCAGGGGAGCTGCGGCTGTCAAGTAACCACAGCCAGAGGGAGAAGATGAGAAACTCCGTCAGGTGGCTGGGAGCAGGACAGAGAAACAGCTTTTTGGCAGCTCGATCAGGAGCAATAAATATGCAGTAAATAAGGAATGTTTCCCCTACGCGATGACGGGTTTAATCGTGTCTTTACTGTCAGAACCAACTTTAAAATATCCTGCTCTAATTCCAGGATGGGTCATGAACGTGTCAGTCACTGTAGGGACTTGAAGTCTCAGAATCAATCCCCAAGCGCATGGTTCTAACAGTTGAGCTCAGCCAAACACATTGCTCAGGTGGCAGCAGTAGTAGGTTCTTACCCTGTCTGTGCACGAGTTGCCAAGAAGAGCCAACTTGCAGCATTGCCTTTTAATGCTGCCCCGTAAGGAGCCAGGTGCTGACTGGACTCTCACCCTCCCTTCCACGGCAGCGCAGAAGAAACTGTTCCCAGTCATGGCAAGTGTCAGCTCCTGCCACGTTCCCATGCCCGTCATTGCTGCATTCCCAGAGTGTGGGAATGTCGTGCCTTCGTGTGGGCTCTGGGAAGCAGGGGACTGGAGCGACAAGGATCCTCCTGCGCCCCTGCTGAGCAGGCAACGTCTCCTCTGGTTTCCAGCCCACAGGGAGCCGCTGCAGGGGCTCCGGAGCCACTTCCCAGAATGCCTGGAGAGCAGGGCGGAGACAGAACACGCGGGAAGCTACCGGCGCAGCCAATCAGAAGGCAGAACGTGGAGACAAAGGGCTGGTTTACATTCGGTTGTTGGCTGTTGGAGGAGCGGCGCGGAGGGAGAAGCAGCACAGCTGGGGAGGTGCCCAGTGACCTTCCCACCGCGCCCCACAGGGAGACCCTGAGCCCAGCACAGACCAGCAACGGGAGACTGAGGAGCGGGTCCCGGTCCGGCTACCGAGAGCCACCGACCTGTTCCCAGGACCCAGAGCAGGGAGCCTCAGCACCACCCGCCCCGCTAGGGCGAAGGCCTGGTGAGAAACCCCCTGTTTGGTGGTTTGGCTTGTGAGTTGGAAGGTGCCAGTGAGTCCAGCCTGGCATCGCCCCCAGCGCTGACACCCAGCTCCCATTCTGCCTGGGCAGGGCTGGGCGGGCGGGGCAGGGCTGGGCTGGCCCCTTGTCCATGCTGGGCTGGAGGGTTTAAGGTGTTGTTGATGGTTTATTATTCTAGCTCCTGTTGTTCTTCCCGTAGCCCCTCTCCTCTGGTCCCTGCACCCAGCACAGCTCCCCCTTGTCCAGCAGGGCTGCTGTGGGGTGGGGATAGTTATTTTATTCCGTGGGTGCTGGACTACACTCCTAGCGCACTGCTGGGTAGTAAACATTCCCCAGGGACAGCCTGCAGGCCATAAAGCTAACAGTGCAGGGGCAGCTGGGGGTGCTTCATAGTCCAAGGTGGCAAAGAATATGAAGAAAAGGTTCGTTTGACAAGACTTTTTTCCACCCAACCTTGTTGACGGGCATCACTTCTGCACCCCCTGTCATTCTTTACCCCTGAATCCCAGAGCAGCTTTTCAGCACTGGGCTCAGGGCTGATGTCAGGCTAACTGGCGCCAGTTACCTGGTGATTCCGCTGGCCCAGTTTGAATATTGCCCGTGAGCTCTCGGCTGCTGTTCTGGAATGTCCCCAGTGCTCCATGCTGGGTGAGCAGCTCCCAGGGCCAGGGAGGCAGAAACCTCCTCAGACAATTCCTCCAGGACTCTTCAATGCAACTCATCCAGGCCTGCTGATTTCAACGTGCTTCGCCCGACTCCATCCTATTTGGCATCCTTAGTTACTAATGCACTGGAGAGGAGTTCCTCATCTTCATGTGACGCCAGCTCTTCATCCTGCTTCTTTCCCAATCCAGAGCAGGCAGCAAATAAAACACTCCAAAAAACCCCAAACTCCTGCCAGTTAGATTTATTCCAATTTTTTTTTTTCAGTTTTGAAAACCTGGGGAGGGGGCAGCAAAGGGCTACAGCTCTCTGCAGAATTTCATTAATCAGAGTTGTTACAATAACTGCTGTTTCTCCCCAAAATATAAGGCCATTCTGCACACACAGCGTGTCACTGAACGGAAGAAAAGGAGTTATCTTTTTAGATCTTTGCTCTTTTGTTGCTGGCCATCCCTGTAGCATCAGGCGTTTCGGTGCCTGCAGCGTTCTGTCTCCCTCTGCACCTCTCTGGCTCTCTCCCAGCCTTTCTTCTCAGATAGATCAAAGGTCACCATGAGAATTGTCTCCTCCTCGGCCTCTACGGATCTCTCCTGCTGGTTCCTGACAGACATGCAGGGTTCCGCGTGTCCACCAGCACCAAGTCTCTGCCTGGGCAGGATTGGCTGTGTGCACCGTGTCTCTTCAAACACATCCTCATCTGCCATGAGCGCTTTGGTGCACCGAGGAAGGGCTTTCTCCAGATGCTTTCCGGAGGTTTATGCTCAGATTGTTTGTCCCTGAGGCAACCATAATTACCTCGGTGAATTTTTTCCACTCCAAGAGTATTGCTAATCACTCGTTACCCAATGGAGCGGATCCCTTCGCACTCATGGACAATGCTCTGCTCACGAACGTAACAGCCCTTCCAGCCTGGTAGCCCCTGGACTCATCTTGGGTGCATCACATTGTAGGTTCAGGGGTTCTTTTGGGTTGTCATATTTCAGAATAGGAGCCAGCCACCCATCCTTTCCTGCCTGCATATAAGGAGTCTCGCTGTGTCAGCTGCCAACAGGATCACACAGATGATTTCACAATTTAGCTAAATAATGGACCATTGCAAGGAATCTCTGGATTCCTTTAGCATCCCTGGGACTGCGCATTTCTCCAATTGCCCCCACTTTCTCTGGGTCACCTTCAGACCAAAGGCTGGCCCCTCAGTTACTGTCAGCCTGAGCTTTTGTGACGTTTTCTCTGCATCTCTGTGAAAATTATAACAATTTGCAGAAACCCGGATGCCTGGTTTCTATTCCATCTCCGACCGGGCAGGGAGGGTGGCCTGGGCTGGAGGAGGGAGCTGCTTATTCAGCCTAACTGCAGGTCTCAGGTCCTGACCCCACTGCCCTACACGGTGAGACTCCCCTGGGGTCCCAGTGCAGGGATGGTGCTGGGCATCTTTGGGAGCAGCCTGTCCTATGAGGTGCGGCTGTGTGTGTGGATCCCAGCCCAGGCACCCAGCCGGGCAGACAGGCCCACTGGGGAGAGGTTGCCTTTCCCCAGACTCACGGCTGCTCCCTGCTCGGTTCCAGGATGGACGTGCTATGGCGGGTGCGGAGGAGGACGGCGCGGGTGGCCCCGGCACCAGAGGGATGCAGCTGCCCCCCCATCCCCGCGGGGATAGAAGCAGCTCCTCCCCAGCCTAGGAGGTGGACATGCCCTGTCTTCCTGCGCAGGAGGACACCAGTGCACAGAGCAGGCGCCGAGCGGACAGAGGTGGAGTCCAGATGGAGTTGGAGGTGGCCCACGTCCTGGCTGGGCAGGCGGGACCCAGCGCAGGAGGGGAGCTGGGCGAGGCGTCTGTGGGGCTGCTGGTGCTGGAAGGACAGCCCCCAGGAGACCAGCCTCACGGCCCAGCAGGAAGCATCGCCCTGCACGCTTCCTGAAGACCTCCCTGCCTCCCCCGAGCAGTGGACGGGGGATACCTACACCGTCAGCAGCACCAGCAGCTCAGCCTGCTCCCAAGGAGACAGCAGCAGCTCCCTGGAGACTCCCTGGAGCTGGAATACTGTATGCTACCCCCTGCGCACAGGTGAGCAGAGCCCTGGCACCAGGAGGGGTGTGGGGCCAGACACAGCTGGGTCCCCGCTGCTCAGCTGCAGTTATTGAAGATCCCAGCCAAGGGGTCTGGCCTGAGCCATGTGCCCCACTGATGCAGCAGGAGTCACACAGCTGCACCTGCAGCAGGGCATGGGCCGAGCAAGTGGGTCCCTGGTACTCTTGGGGCAGCATCTCCCAGGGAGGCCAGGACAGTGTGGGGCCCTCTCTGCCACAGGACCCATCCATGGGACAGGGGAGCATTAACCCTTCTCTGTGCCATGCCTCCTCCTTCGCCTTCCTTCTCCCAGCAGCAGCAGGTTCAGCCTCTCTCTTCTCTCCCCGATGCAGAGACCGTCAGTAACCAACAGGAGGGAGAGGATCTGTGCACAGAGTCAGAGGAGAAGGACGAAGACCCGGCCAAGGAAGAGGAGGACCCTGACGATGACGACGAGGAAGAGGATGAGGATCTGACCGTGGAGGAAGCGACCCGGAAGACCGTCATGGAGCATCTCCAGGATGGTGACATGGTACGAACATTGCCCAGCTGAGCGGCAAATGAGTCCATCCTGTCCCCGTCCCATCCCAGCTCTCTGCGGGGGGGCTAGTCCACAGCCCCTAATGCAGACATTGATCCCCTGGTGTCTGGCACCCCGGGGGAACGTTTGTCTCACATTCTGGGGTTGCCTCAACCCACAAGCCCTGCCCCAGTCCGTGACTCTGTCTGTGCTGCAGCAGGCGCTGGGTTCAGGAATGGGGGGGTTTCCAGCCTCTCCCTGGTGGGTATGATCCCAGGATCCAGGTTGGGGGGCCCCGTGGGACTCTGGGAACAGACTCTCTCTCTCGTCTCCCCCCCGTGGGGCTCAGACCGTGGCGGAGCAGATCAAGTTCCTGCGCGCCATCCCCCCCATGTGCTTCCATGCACAGAAGATCGGGCGGGACACCCTGGAGCCCCCCGGCTCCAAAGCGGTCGTGGCGCAGAGGATCGCGGTGAGTGAGACACGGCTCCGGGCGCCTGGCGGGAGGGCAGTATACGTGGGAGGAGAACACGGCTTGCTAGGGCAGGGGGGCAGATCAGTGGGGCTGAGGAGGGGGAAGTAGAGAGCAGGGACCCCTGAGAACAGGACCTGGGCATCAACAGAAGGGAAATTGTGGGTTCTAGGGGCCGGTGGGGAATCGTGGGGCTGGGGGCAGCTGATGGGGAGGGTGGGGAGGGTTGGGGGGTTTCAGTGGGTGTGAGGGGAAGGAGGGAGTTGGGAGGACAGGGCCCAGCTGTGCTGGGGGATCCCACTGGCCGTGTCTGGGCGCTGGGCAGCCTCCTCTCTGGGCCTGAATCTCACACGCGGCTTCGTCTCCGGGTCTCCCAGGAGCTGCTGGAGGTGCTGCCCTTGGACTCTGGGCCCAGCTCCATCCTCTCCTGCTCCGTGGTCGCCGGACCTCAGGTACCAGGGCCCCTGCCCGGCTCGCCCAGCCCCTGCTCCTCCGGCCAGAGCCGGGAGTCCCGGCACCCCCGGGCATCTCCCAGCCGTGGCCGTTCCTCCTTTGGCTGGGGATGGTCCCTCCCTCTGGGCTGGGATCTCACGGCCACGGGGCTGAGCTGGCTCATGGAGAGGGGCACTGCCAGGGGCACAGGAGGGCGGCAGGGCCCAAGGGCAGTGCAGGGGAATGGGCTCTGTCCCAGCTCTGCACTGACTGGCTGGGTGACCTCGGCCAGGCTCCTGCCCCACCATATCCAGTTCCCATCCTCGCCGCACGGTGTGTAGCTCCTCACGGTTTCATGCCCATGTCAGTGCCCATCCCAGCCCCGCTGGAAAGTCTAATGCCGGCTTCTCTGTGCTCCCAGCAACCTGCAGCCCCCCCTCGAGCGAGAGCTGGAATCCCGCCTCCTGCAGGCCGCCATGTCCCGCGTCTTCCGGATGGAAACAATCAGGGACCCCTACATCCAGGTACATCGTCGTCCTGCCCGTGCATGGGAGATTCCTTCCTTCCTTCCATCTTCTGTGCTGTGGTATTTCAGGCCCTCGGCAGAGAAGCCCTTAGAGCGAGGGTGGAGGAGCCAGCTGTCATCCTGCCATGAGCTCTGGCTACCTGCACAGGGAGGGGTCGGGACAGGAGAGGCTGGGCTGTGGCAGGGGTTCCCCCATTCCCATGGGCTGCTGACCCCCGGCTCTCCCTCCCCTTTGCAGGCTCTGCACAAGTCCTTGGAGGAGAAGCTGGATGTAATGCTCAGGGCTCTGCTGACAGCATCCCCCAGCGTGGACCATCTGCAGCACACCTTGGAGGTGAGCGTGGCGGGGCTGGGCCGGGGCATGAGGGGAATTCTGCCCCAACTCCGTGGGGAGCTACAAAGGAGACACAGGCCATGGTGTCTGTCTCACTGGGACCCCCAGGGGCACTTTGGCCAGGGCAGGCAGGGCCAGGCGGTGCTGTCCTCCTTCCGGGGACAGAAGGACAGAGCTGGGCCTGCAAGCCTGGCTCTGCACACTGACGTGTGCCTGCTCTGTAACCCGCCTCCTTCTCCCACAGCACATCGGCTTCTGGATCCGGTCCACGAACACCAAGGAGAGAGCCAGGGCCATGAGGACCAGCCGGCCCCACGCCAGCCTCCCTGCCACCTTTGAGGGGATGGTGCTGGGCAGTTTTGGGAGCAGCCTGTCCTGTGAGGTGCGGCCGTGTGTGCGGATCCCAGGCCCAGGCACCCAGCCGGCAGACAGGCCCACTGGGGAGAGGCTGCCTTTCCCCAGACTCACGGCTGCTCCCTGCTCGGTTCCAGGATGGACGTGCTATGGCGGGTGCGGAGGAGGACAGCACGAGTGGCCCCGGCACCGGAGGGATGCAGCTGCCAGCAGCCCCAGAAGGAGAGCGGCCCCCCCATCCCTGCGGGGGTAGAAGCAGCTCCTGTCCAGCGTAGGAGGTGGACATGCCCTGCCTTCCTGCGCAGGAGGAGACCAGCGCACAGAGCAGGTGCCGAGCGGACAGAGGCGTGCTCCAGATGGAGTTGGAGGTGGCCCACGTCCTGGTTGGGCAGGCGGGACCCAGCGCAGGAGGGGAGCCGAGCATGGCATCTGTGGGGCTGCTGGTGCTGGAAGGACAGCTCCCAGGAGACCAGCCTCACGGCCCAGCAGGAGGCATCGCCCTGCACGCTTCCTGAAGACCTCCCTGCCTCCCCCGAGCAGTGGACGGGGGATACCTACACCGTCAGCAGCACCAGCAGCTCAGCCTGCTCCCAAGGAGACAGCAGCAGCTCCCCAGAGACTCCCTGGAGCTGGAATACTGTATGCTACCCCCTGCGCACAGGTGAGAAGAGCCCTGGCACCAGGAGCGGTGTGGGGCCGGACATAGCTGGGTCCCCGCTACTCAGCTGCAGTTATTGAAGATCCCAGCCAAGGGGTCTGGCCTGAGCCATGGGCCCCACTGATGCAGCAGGAGTCACACAGCTGCCCCTGCAGCAGGGCACGGGCGGAGCAAGTGGGTCCCTGATACTCTTGGGGCAGCATCTCCCAGGGAGGCCAGGACAATGTGGGGCCCTCTCTGCCACAGGACCCATCCATGGGACAGGGGAGCATTAACCCTTCTCTGTGCCATGCCTCCTCCTTCGCCTTCCTTCTCCCAGCAGCAGCAGGTTCAGCCTCTCTCCTTCTCTCCCCGATGCAGAGACCGTCAGTAACCAACAGGAGGGAGAGGATCTGTGCACAGAGTCAGAGGAGAAGGACGAAGACCCGGCCAAGGAAGAGGAGGACCCTGACAATGACGACGAGGAAGAGGATGAGGATCTGACCGTGGAGGAAGCGACCCGGAAGACCGTCATGGAGCATCTCCAGGCTGGTGACATGGTACGAACATCGCCCAGCTGAGTGGCAAACGAGTCCGTCCTGCCCCCGTCCCATCCCAGCTCCCTGCGGGGGGGGGCTAATCCCAGAGAATCCACAGCCCCTAATGCGGACATTGATCCCCTGGCGTCTGGAACCCCAGGGGGAAAGTTTGTCTCACATTCTGGGGTCACCTCAACCCACAAGCCCTGCCCCAGTCCGTGACTCTGTCTGTGCTGCAGCAGGCGCTGGGTTCAGGAATGGGGGGGTTTCCAGCCTCTCCCTGGTGGGTATGATCCCAGGATCCAGGTTGGGGGGCCCCGTAGGACTCTGGGAACAGACTCTCTCTCTCGTCTCCCCCCCCATGGGGCTCAGACCGTGGCGGAGCAGATCAAGTTCCTGCGCGCCATCCCCCCCATGTGCTTCCACGCACAGAAGATCGGGCGGGACACCCTGGAGCCCCCCGGCTCCAAAGCGGTCGTGGCGCAGAGGATCGCGGTGAGTGAGACACGGCTCCGGGCGCCTGGCGGGAGGGAAGCATACGTGGGAGGAGAACACGGCTTGCTAGGGCAGGGGGGCAGATCAGTGGGGCTGAGGAGGGGCAAGTAGAGAGCAGGGACCCCTGAGAACAGGACCTGGGCATCAACAGAAGGGAAATTGTGGGTGGAATCTCTAGGGGCTGGTGGGGAATCGTGGGGCTGGGGGCAGCTGATGGGGAGGGTGGGGAGGGTTGGGGGGTTTCAGTGGGTGTGAGGGGAAGGAGGGAATTGGGAGGACAGGGCCCAGCTGTGCTGGGGGATCCCACTGGCCATGTCTGGGCGCTGGCAGCCTCCTCTCTGGGCCTGAATCTCACACGCGGCTTCGTCTCCTCTGGGTCTCCCAGGAGCTGCTGGAGGCGCTGCCCTTGGACTCTGGGCCCAGCTCCATCCTCTCCTGCTCCGTGGTCGCCGTGGGCAACCTCAGGTACCAGGGCCCCTGCCCGGCTCGCCCAGCCCCTGCTCCTCCGGCCAGAGCCGGGAGTCCCGGCACCCCCGGGCGTCTCCCAGCCGTGGCCATTCCTCCTTTGGCTGGGGATGGTCCCTCCCTCCGGGCTGGGATCTCACGGCCAGGGGGCTGAGCTGGCTCAGGGAGAGGGGCACTGCCAGGGGCACAGGAGGGTGGCAGGGCCCATGGGCATGGCAGGGGAATGGGCTCTGTCCCAGCTCTGCACTGACTGGCTGGGTGACCTCGGCCAGGCTCCTGCCCTGCCATGTCCAGTTTCCATCCTCTCCGTGCGGTGTGTAGCTCCTCACGGTTTCATGCCCATGTCAGTGCCCATCCCAGCCCCGCTGGAAAGTCTAATGCCGGCTTCTCTGTGCTCCCAGCAACCTGCAGCCCCCCCTCGAGCGAGAGCTGGAATCCCGCCTCCTGCAGGCCGCCATGTCCCGCGTCTTCCGGATGGACACAATCAGGGACCTCTACATCCAGGTACATCGTCGTCCTGCCCATGCATGGGAGATTCCTTCCTTCCTTCCATGTTCTGTGCTGTGGTATTTCAGGCCCTCGGCAGAGAAGCCCTAAGAGCGAGGGTCGAGGAGCCAGCTGTCATCCTGCCATGAGCTCTGGCTACCTGCACAGGGAGGGGTCGGGACAGGAGAGGCTGGGCTGTGGCAGGGGTTCCCCCATTCCCATGGAGCTGCTGACCCCCGGCTCTCCCTCCCCTTTGCAGGCTCTGCACAAGTCCTTGGAGGAGAAGCTGGATGTGATGCTCAGGGCTCTGCTGACAGCATCTCCCAGCGTGGACCATCTGCAGCACATCTTGGAGGTGAGAGTGGTGGGGCTGGGCTGGGACACGAGGGGAATTCTGCCCCAACTCCGTGGGGAGCTACAAAGGAGACACAGGAAGATCCACGTTTCCATGTTTCCATGGTGTCTCTCTCACTGGGACTCCCAGGGACACTTTGGCCAGGGCAGGCAGGGCCAGGCGGTGCTGTCCTCCTTCCGGGGACAGAAGGACAGAGCTGGGCCTGCAAGCCTGGCTCTGCACGGCTGTGTGTGAAGGGGAGACTGACGTGTGCCTGCTCTGCACCATAACCCGCCTCCTTCTCCCACAGCACATCGGCTTCTGGATCCGCTCCACGAACACCAAGGAGAGAGCCAGGGCCATGAGGACCAGCACGGCCCTGCTGAGATACACCAGCCTCCTCCCAGGGTTTGACGTAAGTGACCTTTGAGTCCCAATCTCTGACCCCGGGCGTAGGCAGGGCTGGCTCTGCAGGCTGTGCAGTCTGGGGTGCCGGGGCCCAGCTTTGGGACGGGCCGTGTGCGGATGTGTCAGAGCTGGGAGTCAGAGACGTCAGAGGTAAGTTCCTCTTCTCCTGGCTAAGTGGTGTCCCTAGGGTCTGTGGGGGGCCTCTGCTCCCCGGCCACTGCCGCCTGGTTGGGCCTGGCCCTGAGTCCTTCTTATCACCCTGGAGCAGTGGGGGAAGTGATTCCTCGTGCAGGGCCCTGCCCTAGTCCCTCTGCTCCGCGCTGTTTTTGGGCCAGGCCGGGGAACTGGGGCTTTTGCTCCTCCCCCGCTGTGCCCCACAGGACCTGGGAAGGGAGAGACTCCTGGCCTGGGGGAGATGGGAGCTGAAGCTGAGATGCTGATGGATCCCCCTCCCCTTCCTCCCGCCAGAGCTCGTCTGAGTTCCCCCGGATGGGGCACCTGGTGGCAGAGCTGGGTCTCTCCATCACAGACCCAGCAGAGGACATCGCCCAGCAGGCCAAGGCAGGGATTTACTGGCTGTACCAGCTGCTGCTGCACCGCAGGGGTAAGCGCTGCCCGCGGGGCACTGGGACCCTGCACACACGAGCCCCTCCTCTGAGACTGAGCCAGCTGGGCCATGGGGCCCTGTAGGAGCGAGTCCCTCCTCGGAGAGCGACCCAGCGGGATGATGAGTCCATCGTGTCCCTCTGCACTAGGGGGAAGGAGGGAAAAGGGTGAATGGAACCAGCTCTGTGCCAGCCCTGGGTAAATGAGCCCCCCCGGGTCTGCCAGCTGGGGAGGGGGCAGGAGAGGAGCTGCTGGGAGCCCAGCGTGCTGTGCAGCCACCCCTGGGTGGAAGGAAACTGGCCCCGAACCAGGAATGACAAACCTGAGCCACGTCTGTCTGTCTGCAGGGCTGAGCATCCACGAGGCCGAACAGCTGTGGAGCCGTGACGTGCCCCAGGACAGCCGGCTCCTGGCCTATGTCAACACGGCCAGGGTGGGGCAGGTAAGGGCACTGAGCCAGGGCCTGGCACTAGCCCAGCACGGGGCTCCCTGCAGTGGCTGCCTCCCGGCTCCAGGACAGGAGCCTGCTACTTATTCCCAGCTTCTGCAGTTCCTCCTTCAGCTTCGGGGGCTGGCGCGGAAGGCCCCGAGTTGGAGCCTGACTAACGGCTGAGCTGGGGCAGTGGATGGATTCTCTGCGGCCTGGCCCAGAGTCCCTGGGAGGTGGAGTTAATGCAGGATTGAACCTCGAGAGCCCCAGGTCCCAGCCCTGTTTCCCGGCCACTGCTGCTGGGAGCAGTGCGGGTCCCAGATGGTCCCTGGGAGATGCACCCTGAGCGTGTCAAGTTCACACCAGATACGTCCCCGCACGGCCCAGCCCTGCAGTGGGTCCAGCTCCACACAGAGCGTCAGAGGCTTGTGTAACCTACGGGCCTGGATGCTGCCAGTGAAGGGTCACTCCTGAGCCCGGGCCCCACAGGTCTCCAGGAGAAGCAGCTCCCTCGGGCACAGGGGGACTCTCCCCGCCTGCCAGGCCGCTCTGGGTGAGACCTTCCCGCCCCGGGACGAGGAGCTGCCTCGGGGCGTCTGGCCCAGCCTTGTGCCCTGTTGGTTTTAGGTCTTCGGGAAGATCTTCTCCGAGGGGCAGAGGAGATCTTTCCAGCAGACGGCGCTGCTGGCCGCCCACCACCCCCTGCTGCGCCTCAGCCAGGCAGGGCTGCTGCTCACCTACGCCCTCCTGGGAGAAGCCGACCAGCTGCTGGGGAACACGGTGAGCAGCTGGGGCAGGGGCAGGGATGGGGGGTCCGGGTCTTTCCCCTCTGGGCCAGGGTCTTTCCCCTCTGGGCACTGCCACCCTGCCACACTGTTCACAGCACCAGAGCCCGTCCCTGGCTGCCTCGTCCCTGCACAGGCTGAGCAGTGCCGGGGCTGGGCAGAGTGAGCAGGCCGGGCTCAGGCCTATGGGCTGGGAGCTGGCCCTGCTGCCCCTGGGCTGGCCCTGCTCTGGGGAGAATTGGAGGATATGGGGCCGGGGGGGCTGCCTATCGGCCCCTTTCCCCAGGGCTGCCATCTCTCGGCTCCCCCATTAGTCACTGGGGGTCACTCGGGGAAAAGTCTCAGCCTCCCAACACCCCCAAACCCTCCCTGCCCTTCAGCTGTAGCTGACCCTTGAGCTACGGGGGGTGGGGTTGGGGGGGGCGGATGGGGGCTCGTGGGAACGGGGGCTGCAGCGTCTCTGAGCGGTTCTGGTTCCCTGGCAGCTGGAGGACGTACTGGCCAGGATTTGGCACCAGCTCTTCGCCCTGCGGACCCTCAAGCAGGTGCCCGAGGTGCTGAAGTCACTGGACGACGTGGGCAGCCCTTAAAGGTTCCCTCCATCTCCTGGAGCCCACGCCCCTGGCTGCAGGTACCGCTGGGTCTCCCTGTACATGGGGGAAGTGGCTCGCGGGAGGGGAGAGATCCCCGGACGATGACGTAAACCTTCTCCTTTCATGGCGGCTGGGGTCCTTCCCTCTGCCCCCAGATCGTTTCATCTTTGGCTTGAGTTGCCTCCTTCCCCTCCCCCTTTCATGGGTCTGACCCTCTGTCACCCCCTCCTCCCAGGCAGGGCTCTCCTGGCTGGCGAGGTGTGTCACAGGGATGGGCCGTTCCAGCCCTTTTGTCCCCCTTCCCTTGGTAGCCGGTGATGCAATGCAAGGCCCAGTTGTCCAGGCTTGTGCCATCCCAATTCTATCAATGGAAATCATCAGAGATACTGCAAAGGACTGAGGGCACTTGGCGGCGGGTGGGAAAAGAACAGTGGATCAGCCAGGGAACAGCTGTGTCTGTGAAGAGAGACAAAAGTCGGGTTCTGTTTCTCACTGACTGGGGAGAGGCTCTGTGCATCCATTGGCTGAGGAACCGTCCTGTAGATCAGGGGCTTGTGGTCACTGAAGTTTGGGGAAACCCAACTTTAGTCAGGAGGAAAGTGTAGGGACTCACTCGCGTTTTCTAATTTTGGTTTATATTTTAACCCTTTTCCCCCACTGCTCTCTGCTGTTCTTAGCTGACTTCCCTGGTTTATTTTCAGTGCTGTGTGGGACACAGGAGCAGCGGATTAAGGTAAAACTGGTCAGGTCGGGTGGCCTGCTCCTTTGGGGGCAGAGGAACTGGGATTTCCGTAAGTAGCCTGTGTCAGGGGCTGTATTCCCAGGGGAATGCGTGAAAGGGACTCGGGCACAGGAGATCATCCACCCTAATCTGCAAGGCAATGACATGCCCAGCCCAGCAGAGAGTGTGTCAATGGCTCACAGGCTGGTTGTGTGAAGGAGCTGATGTCCAGTCACTGTGGGCCAGTCTCACTCTTCCTGCAGGAAGGGGACCCCGAGTCCTGGGTACCCGAGAGCTGCCACGTCGGCCCTTCTCTATCACAGATGCTGATCACTGGAGCGGCGGAGGGAAGCATCGTGAATCCCTCCCTTCACACAGGCAGCTGCAGACATGGGCAGGATCATGAACCTCTGGCTCACACCCAGCACATCAGGATGGAGGCAGAGGATGGTCTTCGATGTCTGAACAGAGAGGCCCAGCCTCTGATCTCATGGGGCAATTCTAGGCCATTACCAAAAGGACACAGGCCAAACCCTGAGACAGCAAAAGCTCTTCTGAGGCTCTTCTGTCTGCGAGTCCCATATTCCACCCTGGCCCCTGAGGATCAGCCCCACATGGAGGGGGAGGGGCTCATTGGGACAGAACATGCAGCTGAACATTGACCCTGACCAGCCTCCTTCTCCCACAGCACGTCAGCTTCTGGATCCAGCCTGGAGCCCAGAGAGAGCCACGGCCTGAGGAGCAGCCCCGCCCTGCTGCCATTCGCCTCCCACCTCCTAGGATTTGACGTAAGTGCCCTTTACCCCCGGCTCCTGCTCCCTGGCACGGCCGGGCCGGTTCTGACGGGCTGGGAGCTGTGGCTGCAGGGACCCAGCAGGGCAGTAGGGTCAGTGCTGGGCCCGTGCTTCCCCCTCACTCTGCTTCCCCCCAGCGTGGCCGTGTGAGGGGAGCTGAGCTGGGGTCCTGGACTGGAGCCTTTCCCCCACTCTGGGAGCTGTCTGGGCCCTGCCCCTCCTGGGCACGTCTGGTGCCTCGGGAGAGATTTCTCCTCCCCCTCCTCCCAGAAACTGCATCCTGCTCCTGACTAGACAGGCTTCTTCACAGCCCCCGGCTGCTGCTGCTGCTCCCGCCCACTCGGCCAGGCCGGCCTCGGTTACAAATCCATCTGCTCCAGTTTGTGTCCTGGAGCAGGCACCAGCAGGGTGGGAAAGTGTGTACAAAAGGCTGAAATGTCATGAATGGAGCTGAGTTGTAATTAGTGCTGAGTGCAGCCTGTTAGTGCCGGGTGCAAAGATGCAGCGTGCTGCGTGCACACACCAGGGGCCATGTGCAAAGGTGGGATATCGGAGTTCCCTGATTGGTTAGACTGTAACTATAAAGGTCTTGAGGCAGCCCCCAGTGGGTGCTGTGCACCCAGGTGGCAGCCCGTGCTCTCATTTGTGACCACAGATCCCGACGGAAGAAAGAAGAGAGACTGGCCGGTCCCTGCCTGTCGTCCTGCTGTGGTCTACTATCTCCTCCTGTCCTGTCCCTGACGTCTTTCCGTGTGTCCAGTCGCGGTGCTTGGTTTATTCATGATGTCTTTGTTCTGTGTTCCCCATTTATTGTCATTTGTTACTTAATAAATGGTTTCCTTTGTTTCAGTTTATTAGTTCCTAGTTTATTTACTGGGTGGAGAGAAGGTTTAGTCGTCTTCAGCCCTTTCCTATTTTCTATCTGAAGCAGGAACTTAAGTCATCCCAATGTTTTGTGCATTTTCCTCTGGCGAGTGAGCCTGACAAACAGCTTCCAAAGGAAGCCGTGGTTTTGTATATTTCTCCTTCCATCCTTTAGTGTGACATAGCCATAATAAAAGCCTCTAAATATTATCCAAAGCCAAAAAATCGTCGTTTACATTGAGTGTTCAAATGGAGTGTTTTAGGGGGATTTCTGACCACTGGAACATGACCCAACCACAAGGGTGTCATGGCAAAGAACTGATGTACAGAAGAGGTACATGAGCTGCAGATGCAGATACCCAACCTCAAGACACCCATGGTCATGAATTGAGGTATGTGAGAACAAGTTGAGATCATTGCTGTAGTAACCTATAGGAGAAGGACATTCCAATATTTGCAAAGTGAGGAAATACTAATAAGGAAAAGGGGAAAAATCCCGACAGAATACTCATCAAACACAGCGCCCTCAGCGTATCGCATTATGAAAGTTGCCTCCCAATCTAGGGGCAGTGAAGAAAGAGATGTAGCCCTTGGCAGGTGCCAGAATGATGGCCACTGGTGAGGAGGGAAAGTGATGATGGTGGTGAGGAAGATGATGGTGAACTTTTCAGGTTGTTCTACAAGGGATGGTGTGACCCATCCATTCACCTGAAAATGCCAGGCTCAGAGGAGGCTGCAAAAGGACAGACTTTCCCAATCCGGTGGCTAACACTACAGTAAATTCTCCACACAGTCACAAACAAGGCTTCTGACCCCCCCACCTATATAGGCTAATGAGAAGTTATAAAGAAGAATCTATATAGCCTTATTTGTTGCATTTCATTCTCAGGCTCTGTGGTCGGGTGGTCTTCGTACTCCCGTGGGCCAAGCGCTTTTTCAGTGCGGTGGGCACAAAATGGCCACCTGGGGTTCCCCCCAGTCTTAAGATGGCAGCCTTCTTGCTTCTGTCCCGTTTTCCTTCAGGCCTTCACAGGCCGTGCAGTGCCCTCGGGACCTTAGGTTCTAAAGCAGGGAGAGGGGAAAAAAACCCTCTTCTCCAGGTTAGGGAGAGGCTTGGTTGGTCCAGGGGCAGTCGGGGTAGGGGGTGTCCAAGCCCACCCTCTTCTTCAGACACCAGCCCAGAGACCCTGGCTGACAGCAGTGGCTGGCTGCTGCTATAAGGCACCATGTAAGTTTTCTCTCTGGGCTGCTTCCCTACCCTGGTTTTCATTGGGGCTAAATAGCCACTCCAACGGGCAAACCCCTGCTTTCCTCTGGCTCTGGCTCTGGCTCTGGCTCTGGCTCTGGCTCTGGCTCTGGCTCTGGCTCTGGCTCTGGCTCTGGCTCTGGCTCTGGCTCTGGCTCTGGCTCTGGCTCTGGCTCTGGCTCTGGCTCTGGCTCTGGCTCTGGCTCTGGCTCTTGCCACTCGCAGTTCTCCTTCTCCCAGACTCCAAAACTCCAGACTCCAGGAGCACCCCACCTGCCTGGCAGGAAGCTTTTATCTGCTGCCAGGCAGCCCTGAATTGGTCTCAGCTGACCCTGGCCTCAGGTGCCCAAATCAGCCTGAAGGAAACCTTGGGCAGCTGCTAGGGGAACAGGGCCCTGGTCATTCTTGGGCTAACCTAGCGTCCTTCTATCACCCTCCTACTGCTGCTGGGGAGCCCCTGCTACTGCTGCCCCCTTTGCTTTTGGGGGCCCCACTAGCCTTCCTGCCTCCCCTGGCCAGCCAGGGGGGAGTGGGTACATGAGGGGCCTCCCTATCACCACCCCCTGCGGCTGCAGCAGGGCACTTTCTCCTGGCCTGCTGTTTCCTTCTGCTATTGCTGCGAGCACCCCCTCCATGCTGCCCTCCTACTCCTCTATACTGTAGCCGGGAGGGGTGGTCCCCCTCTGAGGAGGACCCAGAGAGGGAGCCAGACCCACCCTGGCTGACAGAGGCCTGCCCCAGGGAAACCCCTGACCGGAAGCAAGGGGGCGGGTCTAGGCCTTTAAAGGCCCCAGTGGCCCCGCCTGACCGGAAGCAGGGGGGCGGAGCTAGGCCTTTAAAAGCCAGGCCGGTGAGCTCAGTTGGTGGGAGATGGCTGAAGGGGAAGGATGTGTCTCCTCCAGAGCGCCTGGCTAAGGCCGGGCTGGAGAGCTGTACTGAGAGGGAGTGGCCAGCCTTAAATCCAGCCTGGGGATCGACTGAGGCCTCCCCCAGTACCCCACGGCCTGGGAGTTGGAGGAGGGCCCACCAGAGACCCCCATGGCCTGGGAGCCAGAAGGAGGCCCGTTGGGGCTCCCTGCGGACTATGCGCCTGAGGAGAACCCCCCGATGACACCCGGGGCTTGGGAGCTGGAAGTGGACCTGCCAGAGCAGTGCCGAGCCTGGGACCCCGAGAACCTACCGGCCCTGCCCAAGGCCTGGGGACCGCAGGACCTGGAGGAGCTGCCCTCCGAAGATGAGCCCATGGAGCTCCCCGAGCTGCCGCCCATGGACGAGGAGGGCCTAGCAGGTCTACCAAACCTCAGTGACCCAGAGGAGGCAGGTACCGGTGGTTTCGGGGAGGAAGAAGCCCAGGGATCGCTGCACGTTGGTGGCTGAGTCAGGGGCAACCTGGGCGGCGTGTTGCGGCCGGAGCCCCGCCGACCCAGTGGCAAACGCCATTGCCACTGCCAGGGCCCTGGGCTGGGACGCAGTGGAGACGGGCGGGCCTGCGTCCCACTCCCCCCTTCCCTACCCACCTTGAGGAAGCCTTCCCCACCGTGCCGCTCTAGAGATCGGCCTGCTTGCTTTGCCAGCCCTGCTGGAGGGCCTGGCCTTAGACTGCTTGCCCTGGAAAGGGCACAAGACTGCTCCCGGTGGGAGGTAGCCGGGAGGGGTAGTCCCCCTCTGAGGAGGACCCAGAGAGGGGAAAAACCCGGACGCTGCTCCCCGGTTCCAGGGGCACATCCACATATACCCTGGGCTTGGGGGCACCCCTGCCCCCCCTTTGCCCCCTTTCCCTGTAGCTGCCCCACCCCCCTTCCTTTCACTGCCCCCCCCAGTTATTTGTTACCTGCTTGGTTTGTTTCCTCACCTGCCTTACTTTGGTCCCCTTCTGGTTTGTTTGTTTGCTCCCTGCCCAGCCCCTGAGCTGATTTGTTTGCCCCAGTCCCTGAGTTGCTTTGTCCCTGCCCTGCCCCTGAGTTGGTTTGTTTGCTCCCTGCCCCGCCCGGCTTCAGGGGTTTCCCCCTGAGCCTCCCCAGCCCTGCTCCTGCCCCAAGCACCACCTGTCCCCCTGCCAGCAGCAGTTTCCCTGTTGCCCCTTCTCCTCTGGCCCTTGTGCTCCTGCCCCCCAGTTCTCATGGATTCCTTTAATTGACCCCCCCTTTTAAAGTTGCCCCCCCCCGCACACTGCACTCCCCTAAGTTGTCTTAGCCCTGCCCCCAGTGCAGCCAGAGGAGCTGGTTTCCATCTGTAGGCTAGTGAGTTCGTTGCCCTGCGCCCCTGCCTGGTTTGCCCCCCCCCTCCATATTCGTTTGTCCTGGTGCCCTCCTCCCCTGCTTTCAGCCTGGCGCGGAGGAGAGGTCCACCTTCCCCTTCTTTCCGCCTTCTCCCTCAGCACTCCCCCACCCTTTCCTTCCCCCAACGGACCTGTCCCTATCCCTTCCCAAGATGGCGTGTGTGTCTGGACGCCCCTGCCCCTTGCCCCAAGCCCCCCCCATCCACGGCATCTGGCCTCACCGCCTCCACCGGGGCATCTGGCCCAGAGCTCCGGTGGCGGACACCTCGGGTGGGGACTCTAGGGACTTTGCCGCTGCTTCAGCTACCGTCCCCCCTGCTCCGGGGGGTGTGCCCTCGGCTGGGAAGAAGGGCCAGGGGAAGAAAAAGGGCAAAGCCCCTGCCCGGATGGCGACCCCGCCCGTGGTGGGGCCTTCTCCCTCCCCCATTGTCCCTTCCCCGGCTCTTCCCTCCACCAGCTCTGGGGACGGTGCCACTCCAAGGGCGTACTCCCAGGTTGCTGCGGGTCCCCCGCATGCCGCCGCGTTATCTGGACTGACCGCTGCCTCCAGCACCATCTCTGGAGGCCGGGGCCCCTTCCCCACCCTTACCAGGAGGCATGGAGTCTGCTGCCTCCTGGTGCCTGCCTCGCCCCACATAGAAACATA
>NW_027130814.1:0-17950 GCF_026122565.2 Emydura macquarii macquarii
TGGAATAAAGGACCAGAGTCCATTTGCAGAACAATCCTATTTACCATTATTATTATTCTTTTCCTCCCCTTTCAGACACAAATTATCTTCCATGTCTTGCAGAATTTTTGAAAAATTTGTTTGCAGAGTTTCCTGGGTCCTCCTGAGATTTCCAATCTGTTCCTGGAAGTCGTTGGAAACCTGAAAAACTGAAATTCACAAAAGTATTTTCTATTCTGATCATTTATAAATCAAAATTATTCCTGTCTTTGTCCTCTTAATTCTGGTGATTCAATTCATCTGGTTTAAATGTTGTGGCTTACTTCACCTGGTAATGCCTAGCAATAATATTAAAGGTTTAGTGTAATTTTTTCTACTAAAACCAATATAAAGTGAGCTGGCTTGTTAATGGGGTACAAAGCCTTTGTTTGGCACCAATTTGTATCCAGTGCAGGTCAGTATGCACCAAAAGACCTGAGAAGTGTTCCGTGTGAAATGAACTAGTTGACATTGCTACAGTTCCTAATGGGACAGGTTTCCACATCGCAACACCCACCACCATGACAGGCACAGGAGGGCTCGCTATTGGCAATTTAAGAGAAATGCCAAGAAGTGAATGGGCTACGGAGATTGTCACTGGCAGCAGTAAAACCTCTGGAGCAGAGCCAAGATAAAGTGCAGTAATGGGTGAGTGTGTGTCTGGGACGCTCACATCACCATGGCCAGTTCTGTACCTTTGCAACAATTAAATCATCAGCTTCACACTAGAAGGGATGGATCTCAATCTGGCATCTTCTACAAGCAGCTAATTAAGGAATAAATAATGACTGATACTTACACACAATCCCCAGGGCTAACAGCCCGACCAGCAATGCCAAGCACAGTGTGAGGAAAGTCAGAGCAGCCAGACGCCATATGGGGGATGAAGCAGGGAGCTCTGGCAGAAATAACAGAATAAAGTCCAGATCAGTAATATATATACTTGGTGCTTTAACAAGGCCAATTTCACAGAGCTGAAAACAATTAATGAGCCAAATCAAGTGAGAGGAAGAATTTAATCTGAAAAGTGTAAATGGTAATTGGGAATCTTTTGACAATACTTTACTAGCTGCCCCAAAAGCCACCATCTCAAACTTGAGAAGGAAGGCTGTGCTTCTTAAAATAATTACCTGGTTTAGAGAAGAATTGAAGTCAGTTGTGAAATATTACACACACACAAATAAATGGGATAAAGGGGAACTTGATAGTAATGAATATAAATCGTTGTGACAGAATGTATTCCTGTGTTTGCACCCTACACGCTACTGTAATAATATTTGTACAAGGTATGTCTTGTGAGATATTTAAAAACTCATAATTTTTCTCTATGGTCAATAATATCATGGCAAAATGCACATAGCAGCATTGTATATTAAGTTATAAACATAAGATAAGATCATGACTAAAAATATGTTTTCCAAGGAAGTCTGTGGAGTGACCAAATTAGTTCTTTCGAGACAAAGGGCAAGCTGACGTCTCAGCCGGGTGTAAACAGCCTTCTGAACCATTACTTACTAAATGGCCATTCTTTGCCAGAAAAGTGGGTGGGGACAAAAAGGCTACATTTTATCAAAGAAGCAGCATGGCATTCCCTTCCACACTGACTGCCTGTTGCCTTGCTCCCAGATGGAAATTCTTCCCAAAGGGGGACAGGACTATAAAAATAAGGGTCAGACTCCCCAAGACACCCCTTCTCTTCCCTCTCCTTGTGTCCATCAATTCATTGAACAAGAAGGGACAAATCAAACAGCCCTTACACAGAGGAAGGAGTCCTGGCCTAAGGAGTATGGCCAGTAAGACTTGAGAGCATGTGGTGAGTAAAACTTTGCTTTGAATTGAACATAATTTGTTAAGTTAGGAACTAGTTGTCTTTTATCTTTATTTTTCCTGTAACCAGTTCTGACTTTTATGTCTCATGACTTGTATTCACTTAAAATCTCTCTTCTTTGTAGTTAATAAACTTGTTTTATTGTTTTATCTAATCCGGTATGTTTGAATTGATATGCTAGGAAATTTCATTTGGGGTAACAAGATTTGTGCATATAACTTCTATTAATAAAATGAGGGACTTTGTATAAATGTGTATTGTCCAGGAGAGGGCTGGGCAGTACAGAACATTCATTTCTGGGAGGAAAATCTACGATTGGGTGCGTGCTGGGGTCACCTTACAATATAATTGAAGTGGGGCCGGCTGGCACATCACACACAGAGACGTAGCTGTGAGTGACTTGCACGCTGGATGCTGTTTGTGAGCAGTCCTGTTTGGAGGCTACAGCAGCAAATCAGTGTAAAGGGCAGCCCAGGTTAGAAGGCATGGTTGACACATCTACTCATTAGTCTGGACTGTACCCTGGGTATGTCACAATCAGAAGTTAGGACTTGTCGGAAATTGTTAAGGGAAGCCAAGGAACAAAAGCAGAAATATATGGCAGCAGAATTACGGATAGTTAGAAGAAGTTTTTAAAATATATTAGGAACATAATGAATCCTGGTAATGGTGTTGGTCCATGCTAGATGGAAATGGTAGAATTATTAATAATAATGCATAAAAGGCAGAGGTGGTCAATAAATATGTGTTCTGTATTTAGTGAAGAAAACAGACAATGCAGTCTCACCATATGTTTATCTTTCCATTCCACTTGTATCTTCAAGCTACTCAAGTTAGACATTTTTAAATCAGCAGGTCCAGAAAACTTGAATTCAAGTGTTTTAAAAGAGATGGTTGAGGAGCTTGCTGGACTGTTAATGTTGATTTTCAATAACTCTCGGAGTACTGAGGATGTGAGGTGGAAGAAAAGTAGAAGAAAGATAATGCTGTACCAACTTTTAAAAAAAGTAAACAGGATGACCCAGATAATTACAGGTCTATCTGCCTGACATCAATTCTTGGCAAGATAATGGAGTGTCTATGGGACTCAATCAATAATGAACTAAAGGAAGTTAATGTAATTAATGCAAATTAGCATGGGTTTATGGAAAATAGATTGTGTCAAACTAACTTGATTTTTTTCTGAGATTACAAGTTTGCTTGATAAAGATGATAGAATTGTCTTTTGTAAGGCATTTGATTTGGTGCCACACAATATTTTGGTAAAAAAAACTTGAATGACAAAATTAACGTGACACACATTAAATGGATTTAAAGCTGGCTAACTGATAGATCTCAAAATGTAACTAAATTGATAATCATCATTGAGTCACTCTGTTTCCATTGAGGTCCTGCAGGGATCGGTTCTTGGTCTTATGCTATTTAACAATTTTGTCAGTGACTAGAAGAAAACGTAAAATGATCCCTGATGAAGTTTGCAGGTGATACCAAAATTTGGGGAGTGGTAAATAATGATGCGGACAGGTCACTGATTCAGAGTGATCTAGATCGCTTAGTAAACTGGTTGCAAGCAAACCTAATCTTAAGCAATGTGGGCCAAATTCACACCTCTATCTCAATTACTCTTGGTAGAACCACACCAGAGGTGAGTTTGTCCTGGTTTTTTGTCATTATTATTTAACAGAAGTGCAGAAGTATGCACAGTGCTGCTCAAAGCATGAAGGGAAATATTGTCCCTCCCATGATGATTTTATTATGTAGGGACCTGATCCTGCAAACACCAACTGCTGAGAGTAGTACTTACTACCATGAGTAATCCTGCTGACTTGCCTGACTATCGATGGAAATAAGCAGTATGCCATGTAGCGAGAGTTTGTGGGATCAGGCTCTAGAGTAGAGTTGGACAGTCTAGAGGACATATTGTGCCATTACTTCATAAGAAATTCCATGGGGCTTTCCAATGAAATTCTCCAAATTTAAAGTTGCCAAACTCTGGTCCGTGGAACAAAGAGAATCTTATTTCTTTTATGTTTGACCTGCTCCAGGTCACTTCTTTCTCATGGGAAGTCATAACATTAAGGTAAGGAAGGTGATAGGTTTTTTTTTTCTTTACATTCAGATAAATGCCAGATGATATTGCAGTTTCACCATCTTTAGGATGTAACACTCACCAGATGGCATCAGTGGTATAGGCCCTGATTCCTGGCTCAGGCAGAAAAGCACATAGCATAGTTCAGGAGGGGTCTGTGCAAAAGTGGTTGCAAGGCACCTTTGTGCTATCCCCGATCTTGGGCAAGTTGTGCACTAGGCCAGTCCGCTGGTATAAATAAGAGCCATGTAGAGGCTGCTCAACTTGTTGCAGATACAAGTGACCATAAATGACCATTACAGCAGCAGGGGCCACTAGAGTTCAGGGAATTCCCAGCTATGTCATTTTTTCCAGAGCCACCTCTACCTCAGGTAGTACCAGACCTACTACACTGGCGTGATCCTCCTGGGTCATCTATGCCTGTGTCCCAGAGGTGCTGTGCATGGGGTCATAGCACAGTAAAGGATCTGGGCCATTTAAAGTATTGTAAAATGCTCAGAACCTAGACTGAAAGACAAAGAGAAAAAGAAAGAAAGAAAGAAATTGTGTTTCTGACACTGACCATTTTCAAAGATGTCAGAAAAAAATATAATCGTCTGGCTCCAAGAACATGTTGTAGGCAGGCATCCAGGTCATTCAGCGCTCTCTGGACACACACTGATTGCAGCCAGCTCTTTTGCAGTATCTTTTGAGGAGGGCACTACAACTCTTTTTACCACTGGCTGGGTGCTGGGTCTATTCCTCATTCCTGACCCAGCCTCCTCTGAGATTTAAAGTGAGGTATCTTCTCTTCGGAGTGCCAGGAAAGGCAGTCTCCACCAACACCTAACATAACCGGTTCCAGGAGCTTCGTTCTGTTCTGTCTTCCCAGCAGTCTAGTTACACTGAATTCAATGGTGTTAATCCTGATTTGCATGAGTGCATGTTGGAGGAGAGATAGAGCCATAAATATCTGAAATAAAAGCAGTGTTTATTTTGCCTCTGGTAGAGAGGAAGGAGAAAAATCACAAAGCAAACATAAGGAGCCAGATCCTCAGCTGTGCGGAAGTTCCATTCAGTGCAGCTAAGGGAGAGTAGATAAAAGGGAGTTTAAACCACCTTTGCTCTTTGCTGATCCTGAGGCTAACTGGGGCTTTGTGATATAGCTTGACCCCCATTATCTGCAAGGTCAGGGAAAGAACCCCAATTAATCAGCTCCACAGCTGCGGGTGATTAATTCCTGGGCAGAAAAGGCAGATCTAGGCCTTATAAGTAGACTGTGGGAGCTCATTTGGGGGAAGAGACTGTAGAAGAGGTAGGTCTCTCTGGCAAAGAGAAGTCCTGGGATAAGGTTTAACAGACAGGGTACAATGGAGGAAGACCAGTACGGAGCAGGTTAGGTTCTTGCAGGGGAAGCCCTGTGCTAACGTCAACAAGGGAACTACAGAGAAGTTGAGAGGGGCAGAAGGGCTATTAGTGTAAAAGGATCTAATTGAAGATGTTTCTGCTACCCTGGAAGGGGAGTGAACTTTTCTGGATGTGGGCAGAGAACCAAGCCACAGGAACTCCAGACGGGGGTGAGAGAAAAGACATTGGGTGGGACAGGCCACTGCAGCAAAAAAAGTAGTCACTGGAGAGGGTATGAGAGACAAATTTTTCTGCAGTGCTCCATCAGGGGTGCGCTAGAGATGAAGACACCCACTTACAGGCTGCCTCATCCCTTAGCATAATTCAGAGCTGCCTCAGGCCTGCTTTAAATTATGCCTGGGTGCAAAAGAGGTCATCACTGGAGTGCAGGGCACTCTTGCTGTGTCCCTGTCCTCAGCCCTGACTGAGGCACCTGCTATACGTTACGGCCAGGTGACACAGAGCTGGCTACTGCAGCTAGGGAGCGTGTGGGTGATGGATCTGTCTACATTACAAAAACATCCATTGGGGAGGCCCGTTTACAAGACTGGATACACCCCCATTTTATTTTGAATTGGAGATGAGAACTAACCTGGATTGAACTGGGTTTTAACTCTGTGCTCCATCCACTTGTGCAAAGCATTAGTATAAACTGGCGACATAGTTACTGTCCCATCTACACTCCAAATTGGAACTGGATTGTATTTGGTTGGGGAGTTAACTGACTTGTAGCTACAGCTTGTCAAAACCTGGTGTCACTCCACAGACTTCAATGGATTTGCTTCAAGTGCATAATAACCAATCAAAGAGTTCATAAAATTGAGTTCTAACAGCTTGTTTCTCTCCAAAATGGCATCACCGCTCATTCCCTTTGTGATCTCTGTATAAACTTCCTCTTCTGGGAGCTGGAGATATTAGCAAGTTCACTCCAATAATAAAGATTTTTCTTTTGTTTCCTAGCTGTTATCAGATAGCATAATTAATGGATCACATTAAACTCACTACAGCAAACTAGAAAATACAACTCCTATAAGGCAGCATAATATCACCCATCACTCTGCTGTACTATTCCATGGGAATGGAAATGAAATCTTCCTGACCATAGTTGATCATTTATTCTCTGAAGCATCAGGATAGTAATTTTACCCTAGCTAGTGTCACAACAGATATTCTTTTTCATATACCTTTCTAATCCTTTTGTCCCCAGCATTTTGTTAAGACAATTCTACTCTCATTTTCTATCCTTTTGTTCACTCTTCATGTTATTTCTGTCTAAACCATGATTGTAAAATATTTTGCCATTACAAAGATTGTCATTTAAGATGAACAAAGAACATTTAAGGGGGACTGGAGGATGGGTGGAGAGGAAGGGGAGATAATGTTAGAGAAAAAAAGTCCCACAGAGATTGTACCTTTTTCCTCAGTAACGGCAGGCTTTGGGATATATTCCAGAGCATAAGATGTATTAAATTCCAGATCAGCATATGTTATTTCCTCTGTCATAGCTGGTGAAGAGAGACGCTTATATTTCAAGTAAAAAAGTTATATCCCTCTTGAGATTCTGCCGGTGTTGAATGAGGAACAAGATCTGCCTTTTTAGAGAGGGTTCCTTTTTAATATGCTTGTAGATGCAAATGAGCCAGCCCGGATACCAGAGTAGAGCAGCCCTGAAATTCCTCTGAAAAGATGTTAGAAAAGAACAATATTTCCCTTGACTGTGGAATTGTCCCTTCACTTTCTTCCACTGCCTCCCTTTTGGCCCATCTGCTCTCCTCTTATTTCTCTTTGCAATGCCCCTGTACATTTTGAGGATTGTTTTTTAAAGAGGCAACTTGTTTCTGGAGAGCTCCAGCTTGAGGACTGGCAGGCAGGGGTTGACACAGGCTTCTCACAGCGTCATGGCCATGTTCTGTTGTTACCAGCAGCACAGCCTAGAGGTTAACACTCTGCACTGTCCTGCAGCAGGCTTGGGATCAATTCTCAGCCCTTGTCTCTTGCCACTGTGTGCCAAGATTGCTCCAGAGATTGGCTCCTGTGCCCAACGTTAGAGATCTGGGACATTGGGTCCGATTTACACCACCTGAGAATCTGGCACCTGGTTTCTATATCCTCAGGTCAGAAAGAGCACGGAGTGCTGCAGGGATCTGGGCCGATGCCTGGGAACCCCAGCTTTGTGCTCTTATACATCAGTCTTCAGCTTTATTACCGTTCCTGCGTGCCTAGGCCTAGGACAGTGTATGGCACAAAGACACGTTCAGGAAAAGGGACAGATATTGAGACTGCACAGGAAGATAAAGGGAGGCTGTAACGTGCGTGCTGGCTTCTAGGGCCAGAAACAAGTGTAGACCCTGCACTTTTAGTGCAGTGACTGCTGCCTTCTAGTGCTCCTTGGGGTGTAAGGGTCTGAAAAGGGTGGGGGGAGGAGGGAAGGAGCTGGCTAGCTTTGGAAGGCAGTGCATGCTGCACCTTCCTAGAAGACAGAGCAGCAGGTGTATTACTTGATGCCCTGTTCCATCAGGCCTTGTATTTCTTTGGGCCATAGTGATTCCCACTGCTCCTGGCTTTACACTATTAGTGCAAGCTTTGTAACTCCCGGAGCAACTGAGAGACAGAAACAGAGTCCCCAGGGATGCAGAGAGATTCCAGAGAGTGTGGATTACATGTGGGAATGCAGGATTTAGGGCATAATCCTGTGAGATACAGACTGGATGAACTAGGAGACTTTTAAACTCCTATTTGTGGTGATTCTGTGTCACCCTCACACTCTGCTGACACACAGGCAACTTTTCTGTGAAAGCCAAAATGCACGTTATGAAGGTTGGATGTCTGATATTCAGGTTTCCTGTGCAGTTTACATCCTTATGAAATGAAAAAAGCTTCATGTGACTCAGGATCTGAATTGCTAAGAGTGATGGGCCTGATCATCATTATGGCCACCTTTACCCCGCCAGCGTGGGGTAAGAGATCTTAAAGTGAGTGTGGATGACAATTATATCTACCTCAAGGCACCAGTTGCACTGCTAGAGTGGTATAAACCAGCCTCAGGGTGACTGAGAATCAGGCCCTAACGCGGGGTTTGTTTTGTTCTTCCCCCATGAAGCTGAAAAACATAAACATTTACATGGATGTCAGTACGTGACAGCACAAACAAACAGCATTTGTCCTGGAAGCAAGTTAGAGAAAATACTGAGTTTTATTATCCAGAATCAGGTAATTCAGTGGTATGATCAAAGAAAAAACTGTCTGGAATTATTACAGTTCAGAATCTCCCAGCCTTTGATTCTTAGAGTGTAAATTAGCACGATTACTTTTTTTTTCCAAAGGGAAAATATCTGAAAAACAATGTTTTCCCTAGTTGTGCCTTTAAGAATGTTGTTTGTTTAATGAATTATTACTGTATTGTAATTGTAGATGCCTAAACTGGTATGTGTACGGTTGGGATTTTCAACAGTGCCTATCACAATTCAGCAGCTGCACCAATATCTTCCCTCTTAGGTGCAGCAGAGGCACCAGTCTAGGCTCCTGGCTCCCTAGCCTTCACCTATCTTAGCCCAAGACAGACCCTGGTTGTTGACAAGTCTGTTTATGGCTTGCTTTAGCTTTCTGCGGCTGCTTGTTTTGGGCTTGTTGCTTTCCACGCTAGCTTATTTTTGGGCTTGCATCGCTTCCATCCTTCCTTGAAGCTCAGCCTGAAGTTTATCATGGGGTGCAAATGGCACCTTTCTACATGCATGGATAACTGCTGGGATCTGCTTATTTATCCAGAGCATATCATCCTGTGGCAAACCCAGCTAGCAGGTTTAGGGCAGATTGAGTTGGTAAATTGATTGGTGCACTGAAATGGGTTACCTAGGGGGTTTTAAGGTGTGGCTTGACAAAACCCTGGCTAGGATGTTTTAGTTGGGGTTGGTCCTGCTTTGAGCAGAGGCTTGGACTAGGTGAATTCTTGAGGTCCCTTCCAACCCTAATGGTCTATAATATGATTCCTTTGGTACTACAATGAAAGGGAGTCTGTAATGGTGTTTTTATGGCTGATGCTAGCAATGCACCTACCTTCACTGGTATATTTGTCAGAATAACCAATTCCTCTTTTTTTGGTCCCACTTTTGGTCTTATTTTCAGTCTCTCATAATTTTGTTCAGACAGAATATTAATCTGAGCTTCTGTGTCCAGTTTCAGTGGGATAATTGTTCCATTCACTGTCATAGTCCAGTCTCTCTCATTAGGCTTGCATGAACCCAGTATGTCTATGAAAATATCCTCAACCAGATTGTCTTTAACTGAATGCACTTGACTTTTCTGCTTTGGGCTCTGCAGCATTTTGCAAAATAATTATTTCCCCCATATTTAGGACAGAGTTTCCCAAAGGCAACACACTGTTTGGGGCTATGCTGTGATCCACCCTTTCCACATAATTATCTGTACCCAGTCTTCCACCTAGCAGTGCTTTTCAGTGAGTGGTTGCACTTTTTGATTTGACCTATTCAGGCTGTATCATGTCTTACTTAGTACATGGATAACCCCTGCTGGTGAATTCAGCTCTTCGGCTTGTGCTTGCAGTTTCTACTGCCCTGCATATTTGGAAAGCTTTTATTACAGTTAAATCTCCTTCACAGATGATTCTCTCACTGAAAACATTTATTTAATGCTAAAACTGATTCTGTCTCTGACCAGAGTCTGTCAGCTTACCAAAGTCACAGGTTTTACTGAGTTTCCTTAATTCTGTCATCAGTTTTTTGCATGTATGTAGAACAATTGTGTCTCTCAAAGGTCTCATTCCTTTTTGGCAAGCAATGTTCCTCACATTTGGTCAGTATTTTATTTAACTTTAAGATTGAGGAAGATGAAAGCATAAAGTTGTTAACAATATCCAATGCTTCCTCCCCAACAGCATGCAAAAAGATAAATGATTTCACTTTATCATCATGGATGCTACATACAATTCAAATCTCTGGCTGAATTTTTTTCAGTTCTCTGCAACACTGCCTGACAGTTGCCAATAGGAAGAAGGTTGCAACACATCCATGTTTGGCTTTTTTTTTCTTAAGATAGTCAAGCTATTATTGTGATCACCCAATGTATGCAAAAGCCTCTGTGCCTGGTGCTCCATGTGCTTCTCTGGTGCCTCCCCTTGTCTCTGCTTTCAGTTGCAAATACATGAGTTAACTTCAAAATCACTGCAGTTTCCTTCTCACTTAGCACTGCTGACACCACGTAATGATCTTGGGATTCATTAAATAACAAGCCAGGGAATGAGAAAGGAATAGAACTCTAATAAAACAAACTGGAGATCATCTCTGATGAACTGCTGCACACAGGAATATGTGCTGTTTCCACCCCCGTCGGGCCCACCCCCTCCTCCAGGGCACATGTCCAAATTCTTATGTTCACAATACTGTGGACCTTTATGACAGAAGGTCTCTAAATTATCATCTTCTACAAGCAAAATAAGTTAGTTACTTCGTCTGCATTTGCCTCTTCTCTTTGTAGTACAAGCATCTTTGCTTCTCTCTTCCTATCAGCAGCAGAGCTAGACATAGTCTCCTTGAAAGAAAGTGTTTGGATTCAGAGAGCTTTCAGAGATATAAACCAATTCTCTTTCTGAGCAGAGGTGATACAATTAACAGAGTAGTTTATTTATTGGCGGTGATCATAAAATAACTTTACTGACAGTCACTGGGAAAGTGAAATGATGAAGTTATTTGTATCCAAACAGATTAAGATGAGGAAGTTGGGGGTAAATGATACTTTAAAGTGCACGTCTACTCTGAAGAAAAATTCTCTTAATGATGAACACACAAGGATAAAATCCAATTCCCTTTTCCGGAGCTGGTCTGTCTCTGCAGAGTGAACAGGCGTTTTGGCTAGACAATGAATATTGAACGTACAAATGGTACTGCATATCCCAATTGGTCCAGTGCCATTCTCCTGGGAAGACCATACTAGACAAACTGTAAGAAGTTTAATGGGTGGACTTCTTCATTCCCCTCATTTTAAGCCAAAAAAAATGCAAAGATGGAATATCAGAGACCAGAGTCTAAAAATGGCCTTTTTAAGACTCTGTCACATTGTAAGAGAAAAGACAGATTAGGCATGGATATTCATTGCTGTTCTCCTCCACAATCCCCGCCCTGCTAGAAAGAAACTGACTTGTACCAATGTAGCAATCAGAAGATTTCCTGTATTGGGACACGCTCACTTTTGTTACCTAGTTTCTGTTAGTGTCTCCTGGAGAATGTGTAACTGGAATGGAGTACATCTCATATGACATAATGTGTGTTTTCCTATTGTTGTTTAGTTGAGGAAGATGCACACTGTAGTTCAGGCATGTCAGACAACTGGTCCATGGATTGGAACTAGCCCACATGATGTATTTTGTGGCCCTTGTGGTATATTCAGATTCTGAAGAATCTAGATTTCATTTTTTAAAACAAGGTTTCCAGGCTCAAGTGTTGCAAAGAAACCCTTTAAAATGTGAACTATGGAGTGTAAACTGATGTGGTGTTTCACTGAATTTGCGGAGAACCTGAATCAGTCACTGTGAGGTATGAATTCCACCACATCCCAATTAATCTCATCGGGGCATAAACCCTGAAGACTGTTAATGACACTTTAAATGTCACACTTAATTATTTCATTCTAGATGGCATGAGAAAGTAGATCAGCATGAAGCCCACAAGAGGGAAATTGAGAGTTGCTGAAGGAAAGGAAATACATAAGAAAGGAGGAGACACAGAAAAGGAAGAGGTTTTTAACGTGTGGTTTGACAAAGCCCTGGCTGGGATGATTTAGTAGGGGTTGGACTAGATAAACTCCTGAGCTCCCTTCCAACAACACTAATAGTGTGCACATTTGTTAAGCCACATCTTTCTTATGCTATCGTAAACAGGCAGGCCATGCAGTGCCCAGAGTTAATGCATTTCTATTTCATCAAGCATTCTGTTAATCCATAGCAACTTGGGTATGAAGGTGAAAACATATACAGATTTCCAATTTTTGTTGCTAGTTGACTCCATCTCTTATAGCAACAGCCAGCTTTACCCTAGTGGGTCTCACGCTTTTGCCTCTCATAGTGGGCCAGGGCATCACCAGTTACCCCATCTCCCCAGGGAGGGGGGTGGGGATCCAGGCCCACCCACCCACTCCTCTGGGTCTCAGCCCAGGGGCCCTATGAGCAGCAGCTTGGTGCTGCTTGCAGCTGCAAATATGGTGCCATCTTTTCCCCTGGCCTATTTCCCTCCCTTGTCTTTCTGGCTCCTCAGGTCCTACTCCCTAGGCTTCCTTACCCAGGCCCCTATGCCTGCAGGGAGGGGCAGGTAATCACAGCCCTGCTTCGGCAAGCTTCCCCCTCCAGGCCCAGTGCCTTGCTCTGCACAGCTCTGAACTCTTCCACTACCTTCACACAACTCTGAACTCCTTTCCACTGCCTCACAGCATGGCACAAACACACCTTCCCCTCCAGCTCACACACTGTCTATCTGGGGCAGAGGGTTTTTATCAGGCACCTGGCTGGGCCTTAATTGGCCTCAGCTGGTCCTAATTGCCCTCTAATGACTCTGGCTAGTCTTCCAGGAACAGAGCCCTGAGTATTCTGGGGCTTCCAGATCTCCCATCTCCGGCTGCTGTTGTAGGGGACACAGCTGGCTGGAGAAACTCCTGTTGCTGCTGCTTGGGGGCTGGCTGCCTCCCTGCCTCCCCCACCCCCAGGGAGGGAGAGGGTGAGCGAGTGGCCCCTCCACCACCCCCACCCCACCAGCTGCAAAGAGGCACCTTTCCTGGCCAGCTGTTTTCTTCTCCTCCTCCTCCTCCTGCTGCTGCTGCTGCCCTTCCCCTAGCCCCACCACTTGGGGGCACCTCCGCCCTTCCCCTTCTCTGCCCTTCCCCTTCTCTGCCCCCGCCAACTGGGCCCTTCCCACCTCCCTTTGCAGCACCCGCCCTCCTGGTGGCTTGTTAATTGGTCAGTTAGTCTGTGAGTTGGTTTGCTTGCCCTGCCCTCCTTCCTTTGGCCTCCTCCTGCTGCCTTTGGTTGCCCTGCCCCAGTCCCTGTCTTGGTTTGTTCCCTGCCCCGCCCGGCTTTGGCAGTTTGCCCCTGAGCCTTCCCAGCCTTGCCCCAGCCTACCCCCCCACTCCGACCTGCCCACAGTTGCCCCGTCCCCTCTAGCTCCCGTGCCCCTGCCCCCCAGCGCTCATGACTCCCCCTTAGTTGACTCCTGCCCCTTTTTAGTGGGTCCCCCCTGCACACTGCACTGCCCTCCCTTGGTTTAGCCCCTGCCCTGCCCCATGCAGCTGGAGGATCCGGGTTCCATCTGGGGCTGGTGAGCCCAGTGCCCCTGGGTCCACACCTGGCTTAGCCCCCCCTTTTTCCCTTCTGCTGGTGTCCTCCTCCCCTGCTTGCCGCCTAGTGGGGAGGAACGATCCCCCCCACCTTCACCCCTCTCTTTCCCACCCCTCTCCCTCCCCTCCCGCCCCTCCTCCATCCCTCACCCCACACACACACCCACTCCTACCCCCTCCCAGGATGGGGGTGTGCCTGGGGCCGGGACCCCCTCCCAGATGCTCCCGCCCTCCCCCACCCTAAAAATCCATCCCTGCCCGAGGTGACTGGCCTCGCTGCCCCTGCTGGACCACCGGGCACTGCTCCCGGGACACCGGCAGTGGGACACTTGAGTGGGGACTCTGGGACTCTACCGCTGCCACAGCTCCTGCCCCCCCACTCTGGGAGGCATGCCCTCAGCCTGGAAGAATGGCCGGGGTGGGGGGGAAGGAGAGCAAGAGCTCTGCATGGAAGGTGACACCTCCTGTGGTGGGCCCTTCCCCTTCCCTCCCCTGCTTTCCCTTCCACCAGCTCTGGGGGCCGTGCCGCTCCCAGGGCGTATGCCTAGGTGGCCGCGGGCCCCTTGCTCGCCACTGACAACACGATAAAAAAGTGAACTTTCACCCGTATTGATTGGTATAACTGAGTGGGGTGCAGCATGGCACACTGTCCTGAGGGCAGTGATTCTGTTGATGGGTGATGGCTGAGGCTGCTCCGGCTCTTAGGGGCTGACTCAACCCAGCCACTGCTGGGTGGCAGCGCGGTGTAGGGACTGGCCACTGCGGCTGAACACACAGCTTTGATGGGCTGGGGTACACAGAGACCAAGGAACATCTGGGGGGCTGTTCAGAGCCCCTGCTGGCCCCGATCCGAGCAGCTGTTACTCTGCCTGGGCTGGGCAGGGAAGCCGGGGCTGCAGATTACTCAGCTGTTCCAGGGCTGCTGTACTGAGCCCAGCAGGTAAGAGAGGTTGGCTGCAGCAGCACTCAGCATGCTGCGCTGAATGGGAGCTGAACACAACCAGAAGAACTCAGGAAATTGCAATCTCAGTTTCACAACGCTGCCGTCTAGCGTCAACCACGCAGCACTTATGCATGTTGTCAGTCAGACGTCTGTGTCAGTCAGACGTCTGTGCTGGTGTGAATTCCCCTTTGGATGCTGTCTCAGCTGTTCTGCAGCTAGCTGAATCGGCTGACCTCATTAGCGCTGCCCATGAATAACCACAGACTCAGTTCAATGGTGAAGGCCCTCGACCAGATTTATTGTCAGCAAAGCACAGTGCTAGCGCCCTATAGGAGTGACAGGTATACTCAGACATGTGTGCTTGTTACAATGGACCAGTTCAGCTAATGGTGGGAGTTTGCATTATCCCCTAGGCTGGACAAAGATGCCCCTACTGTGACCCCTGTCTCATATCCTGTTACAAACAAGTTTCGCATTGCATCTCTGACATTGGCTATTGCTCCATAAGTTGCCTCCAAATCAAGCATAACATCTTCATCCAACATTCTGTTGGCACTATCTTATGGTCAGGGTGTCTCTGTACTGTCTCTTATGATTGTCTTTATGCACTACTATATTTTGGGGAGGGCTTGTACTACTTCTCTGTACTGTATTTCTGTTCAGGGAGCACATGTACTATCTCCCAGGATTGTGTTTCTGCAGTTACCATGTATCGGGGAGTAGTGGAATGCTAGTGTTTTGACAATAGTGTGTTTCTGCCAAGTTCTGTACCAGTCAGTGAACAAGCAAGCAGTTGCTGTTTCCTCACAATACCCCCTAAGTAATATAGTCCAGCAATAGTGAGTTCCCTGAAACACAAAGGCTGTAATTACAAATATTGTAATTCTGCACTTAATGACAAGCTCCAGAACATGTTTGCAATATCAAATACAGAGAACCAGTTTATATTTGGAGACCCTAGTTCCAACAATTCCAGGTCAGTTTCAACCACATGAGATCCTCACTTAGCGGTTTTATTTAGTCTTCTTTAATTCATTGTTAATCTCCAAAGTCACGTCTCACTTTTTTACTGGTCAGATTGGTTCAGAATTTGGTGCTGAATACCATCGGAAAACTCCTCTTTTTTCTAATTCTTTCATGATCTGTCTGAATGACTCCTTTGCTTCCTGGGGTATTGGACGCTGTTTAATCTAGGGAGGGTATTTTCCCTGCAGAGTGACTACGGTTTGTACATTTCCAGCATCCAGGGAATCCCTAGCCCATACATTTTGTATTTCTATCCACCCCTCTGTGTTATACTGAAACACTCAGACAGACCTGTGCAACCCCATGAACTTCACACTAGTAACTTATTGTAACTCAGCGGTTCTGTTGCTGATGCACATAGGGGACAGCTGCCTCTCCTTCTGCAGGGAAAACAGATGTAAAAATCCATATAGACTGATATTTCTCCTTCAGATTAGTAGCTCTGATTCTGTATATGCACAAGTAGTGGGGCTTTTCAAATCAGACGCTCCCTTTAAGGGAACTAACCATGTGTTACAAATGCAATATAATGGCATTACTGCTTCAATTTAAACACACAATTTGTTTCCTGCTAGTAACAGAAGGGAACAATACCATCTTTCTTCAGTAGCATCATCCTGTTTGAAATGAAATGCAACAAAGGATGGACTGAGGACAGGTGGATGGCATCAACATCTGAGCACAACTCAGACACCACTGTGACCAGCAGGCTGAAAGAATCTGTAAAGCTGTATTAATTGAACAGAATCTGGCTTTCTGTGGTCAGACCACATAAGTAAGTTATTATGTCTTTTGATTGGAAATAGATTTTCGATATTCAAGGGATATTCTGATTTTGACTGATTACACGCCTACTTAAATTACCATTTGAAATCTTTGCAGAACCAAAAAGCAAACAATACAGAGCACAGAGAGAATCTTCCCATTGCAGATAAATAATCATTTCATACTGATTAACCACACTTCCCACTGTTGATTGTTGATTGCTGCCTTCTCTCTGAGCCAGAAATTGTTCTCACTGTCCGCATAAACATACCCGTTACCAAACAGATAGGCATGGTGTTGGGCAGGTTGGTAAATATAGATCCTAGAAATGAAAACACTGTTTCATTACGTCATGACATGTTTGTGTTATACACATGGCCATTTCCAGATAGGGCCATCTCCACACGAACTGTTTGACTCATTCACAGTGAAACATGTTTCTCCTAACTGTTGAAAGGTCTGGCAGTGACAAGCCCTGAGCCTTAGGACAATAGATGTGAGTGCACAGTGCTGTCAGCCCCCTGAGTAGTGAGAGAACCTAAGGATAGAATCTAAGCTGGGTCACCCACATGGCCATGGAGACATCTAGGTCATCAGACCCAACACCACAGTGCTTCTAGGTACAGCCAGACTGAATAACCAGTGAGACTGGGAACCAGACATGGGCTGCCTGTGGACGGCAATACACAGCACTAATCCCACAGTGCATCAGGAGCAACCGCCCCAGCACTCTGCACTGGTGCCAGGGAAACAGAAACTAGAAGGCTTGTTAGTGAAGCATGTATATTTTCCATGGCTGAGGGAGAAGGGGTGAAGCAGAGAGAGATTGAACTGGAGCGGACATGGTCTTGGAGCAACTGTGAGATCATTTTACAAAAACTAGTGGACATACTTGGGGCTGTCTGTCTCTGCTAGTACCTGCTGTTAATGCCTACATATGGAATTAGCTCCAGCTTTAGGTACCCACTGCTGAGAATCTGAGCCTAGATCATCAACATTTACCAATCTATTTGCAGTGTAGAAAGAGTTGCATTCTCCCAAAACAGCCAGGCTTTTGGCTTTATATGATAATCCAATCCTGTAACTTTTGTCTACTACTAACTATATAGGCATACATATTCATCTGAGGACTGTGATATGATACCTCCAATCCTTAGATCATAAATCTGTAGATTCAGAATGACTGATGGAAATCATTGAAACAAAATAAGTACCACAGAATGAGGTAGTGTTCACCCACCATGGTATCTGTGAGATAGCCCTGCATTCTATGCTTACAGGACCATTCAAGTGCCATAGGAGAATCTTGCTAAGAAACCATTTTAAATTTGACTTTTTCTGACATATCTGATACACAAATATATTTTCTTTGGGAAACTGACAGGAAATGTGAAGTGATTTGTATTTATATAGTGTCTGTTTTTTGCATTTTCATAAAGCCACAGATTTTAGAGCTTGAGAAGCCCTATGAGATTCCATCTCATTCACCCCTGTCCCATCTGAACCTCCAAACATCCAAACCGAGGTTGGAGAGGCTCTTCCTTCTTAATGTTCATACTCT
>NW_027130815.1:0-17826 GCF_026122565.2 Emydura macquarii macquarii
AAAGGGCCACACAACTGTCGTTGCCAAAAACAACGTAGATGCTTCTATCCTTTGAGCTTTTCTTATCAAAGCCAATATGGCAAAAACAACGAGAGTTCTGTGGCCCTTTAAAGACTTTAGTTGCCAAAAACAACGTAGATGCTTCTATCCTTTGAGCTTTTCTTATGAAAGCCAATATGGCAAAAACATCGAGAGTTCTGTGGCCCTTTCAAGACTAAAGTCTTAAAAGGACTACAGAACTCTCGTTGCCAAAAACAACATAAATGCTTCTATCCTTTGACCTTTTCTTACCAAAGCCAATATGGCAAAAACACGAGAATTCTGTGGCCAAAAACAACGTAGATGCTTCTATCCTTTGAGCGTTTCTTATCAAAGCCAATATGGCAAAAACAACGAGAGTTCTGTGGCCCTTTAAATACTAAAGTCTTTAAACGGACACAGAACTCTCGTTGCCAAAAACAACGTAGATGCTTCTATCCTTTGAGCTTTTCTTATCAAAGCCAATATGGCAAAAACAAAGTAGATGCTTCTATCCTTAGAGCTTTTCTTATGAAAGCCAATATGGCAAAAACAACGAGAGTTCTGTGGCCCTTTAAAGACTTTAGTTGCCAAAAAAGAACTTTAGTGTTTAAAGGGCCACAGAACTCTCGATTCCAAAAACAACGTAGATGCTTCTATCCTTTGAGCTTTTCTTATGAAAGCCAATATGGCAAAAACAACGAGAGTTCTGTGCCAAAAACAACGTAGATGCTTCTATCCTTTGAGATTTTCTTATCAAAGCCAATATGGCAATAACAACGAGAGTTCTGTGGCCCTTTAAGAACTTTAGTTGCCAAAAACAACTTTAGTCTTTAAAGGGCCACAGAACTCTCGTTGCCAAAAACAACGTAGATGCTTCTATCCTTTGAGCTTTTCTTATCAAAGCCAATATGGGAAAAAAACGAGAGTTCTGTGGCCAAAAACAACGTAGATGCTTCTATCCTTTGAGCTTTTCTTATCAAAGCCAATATGGCAAAAACAACGACAGTTCTGTGGCCCTTTAAAGACTAAAGTCCTTAAACTGCCACAGAACTCTCGTTGCCAAAAACAACGTAGATGCGTCTATCCTTTGAGCTTTTCTTATCAAAGTCAATATGGCAAAAACAACGTAGATGCTTCTATCCTTTGAGCTTTTCTTATCAAAGCCAATATGACAAAAACAACGAGAGTTCTGTGGACCTTTAAAAACTAAAGTCTTTAAAGGGCCACACAACTCTCGTTGCCAAAAAGAACGTAGATGCTTCTATCCTTCGAGCTTCTCTTATGAAAGCCAATATGGCAGAAACAACGAGAGTTCTGTGGCCCTTTCAAGACTAAAGTCTTAAAAGGACTACAGAACTCTCGTTGCCAAAAACAACGTAGATGCTTCTATCCTTTGAGCTTTTCTTATCAAAGCCAATATGGCAATAACAACGAGAGTTCTGTGGCCCTTTAAAAACTTTAGTTGCCAAAAACAACTTTAGTCTTTAAAGGGCCACAGAACTCTCGTTGCCAAAAACAACGTAGATGCTTCTATCCTTTGAGCTTGTCTTATCAAAGCCAATATGGCAAAAACAACGACAGTTCTGTGGCCCTTTAAAGACTAAAGTCCTTAAACGGCCACAGAACTCTCGTTGCCAAAAACAACGTAGATGCTTCTATCCTCTGAGCTTTTCTTATCAAAGTCAATATGGCAAAAACAACGTAGATGCTTCTATCCTTTGAGCTTTTCTTATCAAAGCCAATATGGCAAAAACAACGAGAGTTCTGTGGACCTTTAAAAACTAAAGTCTTTAAAGGGCCACACAACTGTCGTTGCCAAAAACAACGTAGATGCTTCTATCCTTTGAGCTTTTCTTATCAAAGCCAATATGGCAAAAACAACGAGAGTTCTGTGGCCCTTTAAAGACTTTAGTTGCCAAAAACAACGTAGATGCTTCTATCCTTTGAGCTTTTCTTATGAAAGCCAATATGGCAAAAACATCGAGAGTTCTGTGGCCCTTTCAAGACTAAAGTCTTAAAAGGACTACAGAACTCTCGTTGCCAAAAACAACGTAGATGCTTCTATCCTTTGACCTTTTCTTACCAAAGCCAATATGGCAAAAACACGAGAATTCTGTGGCCAAAAACAACGTAGATGCTTCTATCCTTTGAGCGTTTTTTATCAAAGCCAATATGGCAAAAACAACGAGAGTTCTGTGGCCCTTTAAATACTAAAGTCTTTAAACGGTCACAGAACTCTCGTTGCCAAAAACAACGTAGATGCTTCTATCCTTTGAGCTTTTCTTATCAAAGCCAATATGGCAAAAACAAAGTAGATGCTTCTATCCTTAGAGCTTTTCTTATGAAAGCCAATATGGCAAAAACAACGAGAGTTCTGTGGCCCTTTAAAGACTTTAGTTGCCAAAAAAGAACTTTAGTGTTTAAAGGGCCACAGAACTCTCGATTCCAAAAACAACGTAGATGCTTCTATCCTTTGAGCTTTTCTTATCAAAGCCAATATGGCAAAAAAACGAGAGTTCTGTGCCAAAAACAACGTAGATGCTTCTATCCTTTGAGATTTTCTTATCAAAGCCAATATGGCAATAACAACGAGAGTTCTGTGGCCCTTTAAAAACTTTAGTTGCCAAAAACAACTTTAGTCTTTAAAGGGCCACAGAACTCTCGTTGCCAAAAACAACGTAGATGCTTCTATCCTTTGAGCTTTTCTTATCAAAGCCAATATGGGAAAAAAACGAGAGTTCTGTGGCCAAAAACAACGTAGATGCTTCTATCCTTTGAGCTTTTCTTATCAAAGCCAATATGGCAAAAACAACGACAGTTCTGTGGCCCTTTAAAGACTAAAGTCCTTAAACGGCCACAGAACTCTCGTTGCCAAAAACAACGTAGATGCGTCTATCCTTTGAGCTTTTCTTATCAAAGTCAATATGGCAAAAACAACGTAGATGCTTCTATCCTTTGAGCTTTTCTTATCAAAGCCAATATGACAAAAACAACGAGAGTTCTGTGGACCTTTAAAAACTAAAGTCTTTAAAGGGCCACACAACTCTCGTTGCCAAAAACAACGTAGATGCTTCTATCTTTGAGCTTTTCTTAGCAAAGCCAATATGGCAAAAACAACGAGAGTTCTGTGGCCAAAAACAACGTAGATGCTTCTATCCTTTGAGCTTTTCTTATCAAAGCCAATATGGCAAAAACAACGAGAGTTCTGTGGCCCTTTCAAGACTAAAGTCTTAAAAGGACCACAGAACTTTCGTTGCCAAAAAAAAACGTAGATGCTTCTATCCTTTGACCTTTTCTTATCAAAGCCAATATGGCAAAAAAACGAGAGTTCTGTGGCCAAAAACAACGTAGATGCTTCTATCCTTAGAGCTTTTCTTATGAAAGCCAATATGGCAAAAACAACGAGAGTTCTGTGGCCCTTTAAAGACTTTAGTTGCCAAAAACAACTTTAGTCTTTAAAGGGCCACAGAACTCTCGTTTCCAAAAACAACGTAGATGCTTCTATCCTTTGAGCTTTTCTTATCAAAGCCAATATGGCAAAAACAACGAGAGTTCTGTGCCAAAAACAACGTAGATGCTTCTATCCTTTGAGCTTTTCTTATCAAAGCCAATATGGCAAAAACAACGAGAGTTCTGTGGCCAAAAACAACGTAGATGCTTCTATCCTTTGAGCATTTCTTATGAAAGCCAATATGGCAAAAACAACGAGAGTTCTGTGGCCCTTTAAAGACTTTAGTTGCCAAAAAAAAACTTTAGTCTTTAAAGGGCCACAGAACTCTCGTTGCCAAAAACAACGTAGATGCTTCTATCCTTTCAGCTTTTCTTATCAAAGCCAATATGGCAAAAACAACGAGAGTTCTGTGGCCCTTTCAAGACTAAAGTCTTAAAAGGACCACAGAACTTTCGTTGCCAAAAAAAAACGTAGATGCTTCTATCCTTTGACCTTTTCTTATCAAAGCCAATATGGCAAAAAAACGAGAGTTCTGTGGCCAAAAACAACGTAGATGCTTCTATCCTTTGAGCTTTTCTTATAAAAGCCAATATGGCAAAAATAACGAGAGTTCTGTGGCCCTTTAAAGACTTTGGTTGCCAAAAACAACGTAGATGCTTCTATCCTTCGAGCTTTTCTTATCAAAGCCAATATGGCAAAAACAACGAGAGTTCTGTGGCCCTTTCAAGACTAAAGTCTTTATGGGCCACAGAGCTCTCGTTGCCAAAAACAACGTAGATGCTTCTATCCTTTGAGCTTTTCTTATCAAAGCCAATATGGCAAAAACAACGAGAGTTCTGTGACCCTTTCAAGATTAAAGTCTTTAAAGGGCCACAGAACTCTCGTTGCCAAAAACAACGTAGATGCTTCTATCCTTTGAGCTTTTCTTATCAAAGCCAATATGGCAAAAAAACGAGAGTTTTGTGGCCAAATACAACGTAGATGCGTCTATCCTTTGAGCTTTTCTTATCAAAGTCAATATGGCAAAAATAGATGCTTCTATCCTTTGAGCTTTTCTTATCAAAGCCAATATGGCAAAAACAATGAGAGTTCTGTGGACCTTTAAAAACTAAAGTCTTTAAAGGGCCACACAACTCTCGTTGCCAAAAACAACGTAGATGCTTCTATCCTTTGAGCTTTTCTTAGCAAAGCCAATATGGCAAAAACAACGAGAGTTCTGTGGCCCTTTAAAGACTTTAGTTGCCAAAAACAACGTAGATGCTTCTATCCTTTGAGCTTTTCTTATGAAAGCCAATATGGCAGAAACAACGAGAGTTCTGTGGCCCTTTCAAGACTAAAGTCTTAAAAGGACTACAGAACTCTCGTTGCCAAAAACAACGTAGATGCTTCTATCCTTTGACCTTTTCTTATCAAAGCCAATATGGCAAAAACACGAGATTTCTGTGGCCAAAAACAACGTAGATGCTTCTATCCTTTGAGCTTTTCTTATCAAAGCAAATATGGCAAAAACAACGACAGTTCTGTGGCCCTTTAAAGACTAAAGTCCTTAAACGGCCACAGAACTCTCGTTGCCAAAAACAACGTAGATGCTTCTATCCTTTGAGCTTTTCTTATCAAAGCCAATATGGCAAAAACAACGACAGTTCTGTGGCCCTTTAAAGACTAAAGTCCTTAAACGGCCACAGAACTCTCGTTGCCAAAAACAACGTAGATGCTTCTATCCTTAGAGCTTTTCTTATCAAAGTCAATATGGCAAAAACAACGTAGATGCTTCTATCCTTTGAGCTTTTCTTATCAAAGCCAATATGGCAAAAACAACGAGAGTTCTGTGGCCCTTTAAAGACTTTAGTTGCCAAAAACAACGTAGATGCTTCTGTCCTTTGAGCTTTTCTTATCAAAGCCAATATGGCAAAAACAAAGAGAGTTCTGTGCCAAAAACAACGTAGATGCTTCTATCCTATGAGCTTTTCTTATCAAAGCCAATATGGCAAAAACAACGAGAGTTCTGTGATCAAAAACAACCTAGATGCTTCTATCCTTTGAGCTTTTCTTATCAAAGCCAATATGGAAAAAACAACGAGAGTTCTGTTGCCCTTTAAACACTTTAGTTGCAAAAAACAACATAGATGTTTCTATCCTTTGAGCTTTTCTTATCAAACCCAATATGGCAAAAACAACGTAGATGCTTCTATCCTTTGAGCTTTTCTTATCAAAGCCAATATGGCAAAAACAACGAGAGTTCTGTGGCCCTTTCAAGACTAAAGTCTTAAAAGGACCACAGAACTTTCGTTGCCAAAAAAAACCGTAGATGCTTCTATCCTTTCACCTTTTCTTATCAAAGCTAATATGGCAAAAAAACGAGAGTTCTGTGACCAAAAACAACGTAGATGCTTCTATCCTTTGAGCTTTTCTTATAAAAGCCAATATGGCAAAAATAACGGGAGTTCTGTGGCCCTTTAAAGAGTTTAGCTGACAAAAACAACGTAGATGCTTTATCCTTTGAGCTTTTCTTATCAAAGCCAATATGGCAAAAACAACGAGAGTTCTGTGGCCCTTTAAAGACTTTACTTTAAAAACAACTTTAGTCTTTAAAGGGCCACAGAACTCTCGTTGCCAAAAACAACGTAGATGCTTCTATCCTTTGAGCTTTTCTTATCAAAGCCAATATGTAAAAAACAACTAGAGTTCTGTGGCCCTTTAAAGACTTTATCCTTTGCCTTAAAAACAACTTTAGTCTTTAAAGGGCCACAGAACTGTCGTTGCCAAAAACAACGTAGATGCTTCTATCGTTTGAGCTTTTCTTATCAAAGCCAATATGGCAAAAACAACGAGAGTTCTGTGACCCTTTAAAGACTAAAGTCTTTAAAAGGCCACAGAACTCTCGTTGCCAGAAACAACGTAGATGCTTCTATCCTTTGAGGTTCTCTTATCAAAGCCAATATGGCAAAAACAATGAGAGTTCTGTGGCGCTTTAAAGACTTTAGTTGCCAAAAACAACGTAGATGCTTCTCTCCTTTGAGCTTTTCTTATCAAAGCCAATATGGCAAAAACCACGAGAGTTCTGTGGCCCTTTAAACATTAAGTCTTTAAAGGGCCACAGAACTCTCGTTGCCAAAAACAACTTAGATGCTTCTATCCTTTGAGCTTTTCTTATCAAAGCCAATATGGCAAAAACAACGACAGTTCTGTGGCCCTTTAAAGACTTTAGTCCTTAAAGGGCCACAGAACTCTCGTTGCCAAAAACAACGTAGATGTTTCTATCCTTTGAGCTTTTCTTATCAAAGCCAATATGGCAAAAACAACGAGAGTTCTGTGGCCCTTTAAAGACTAAAGTCTTTAAAGGGCCACAGAACTCTCGTTGCCAAAAACAACGTAGATGCTTCTATCCTTTGAGCTTTAGTCTTTCAAAGGGCCACAGAATCTCGTTGCCAAAAACAACGTAGATGCTTCTATCCTTTGAGCTTTTCTTATCAAAGCCACTATGGCAAAAACAACGAGAGTTCTGTATTTAAAGACTCAAAGCCAATAGTTGCCAAAAACAACGTAGATGCTTCTATCCTTTGAGCTTTTCTTATCAAAGCGAATATGGCAAAAACAACGAGAGTTCTGTGCCAATAACAACGTAGATGCTTCTAACCTTTGAGCTTTTCTTATCAAAGCCAATATGGCAAAAACAACGAGAGTTCTGTGGCCCTTTAAAGACTTTAGTCTTTAAAGGGCCACAGAACTCTCGTTGCCAAAAACAACGTAGATGCTTCTATCCTTTGAGCTTTTCTTATCAAAGCCAATATGGCAAAAACAACGAGAGTTCTTTGGCCCTTTAAAGACTTTAATTTTTAAATGGCCACAGAGCTCTCGTTGCCAAAAACAACGTAGATGCTTCTATCCTTTGAGCTTTTCTTATCAAAGCCAATATGGCAAAAACAACGAGAGTTCTGTGGCCCTTTCAAGACTAAGTCTTCAAAGGGCCACAGAACTCTCGTTGCCAAAAACAACGTAGATGCTTCTATCCTTTGAGCTTTTCTTATCAAAGCCAAAATGGCAATAACAATGAGAGTTCTGTGCCAAAAACAACGTAGATGCTTGTATCCTTTGAGCTTTTCTTATCAAAGCCAATATGGCAATAACAATGAGAGTTCTGTGCCAAAAACAACGTAGATGCTTGTATCGTTTGAGCTTTTCTTATCAAAGCCAATATGGCAAAAACAACGAGAGTTCAGTGCCAAAAATAACGTAGATGCTTCTATCCTTTGAGCTTTTCTTATCAAAGCCAATATGGCAAAAACAACGTAGATGCTTCTATCCTTTGAGATTTTCTTATCAAAGCCAATATGGCAAAAACAACGAGAGTTCTGTGGCCCTTTAAAGACTAATGTCTTTAAAGGGCCACAGAACTCTCGTTGCCAAAAACAACGTAGATGCTTCTATCCTTTGAGCTTTTCTTATCAAAGCCAATATGGAAAAACAACGAGAGTTCTGTGCCAAAAACAACGTAGATGCTTCTATCCTTTGAGCTTTTCTTATCAAAGCCAATATGGCAAAAACAACGAGAGTTCTGTGGCCAAAAACAACGTAGATGCTTCTATCCTTTGAGCTTTTATTATCAAAGCCAATATGGCAAAAACAACGAGAGTTCTGTGGCCCTTTAAAGACTTTAGTTGCCAAAAACAACGTAGATGCTTCTATCCTTTGAGCTTTTATTATCAAAGCCAATATGGCAAAAACAACGTAGATGCTTCTATCCTTTGAGCTTTTATATCAAAGCCAATATGGCTAAAACAACGAGAGTTCTGTGCCAATAACAACGTAGATGCTTCTATCCTTTGAGCTTTTCTTATCAAAGCCAATATGGCAAAAAAAACGTAGACGCTTCTATCCTTTGAGCTTTTCTTATCAAAGCCAATATGGCAAAAACAACGACAGTCTGTGGCCCTTAAAGACTAAAGTCCTTAAGCAGCCACAGAACTCTCGTTGCCAAAAACAACGTATATGCTTCTATCCTTTGAGCTTTTCTTATCAAAGTCAATATGGCAAAAACAACGTAGATGCTTCTATCCTTTGAGCTTTTCTTATCAAAGCCAATATGGAAAAAACAACGAGAGTTCTGTGGCCAAAAACAACGTAGATGCTTCTATCCTTTGAGCTTTTCTTATCAAAGCCAATATGGCAAAAACAACGAGAGTTCTGTGGCCCTTTAAAGACTTTAGTTGCCAAAAACAACGTAGATGCTTCTATCCTTTGAGCTTTTCTTATCAAAGCCAATATGGCAAAAACAACGAGAGTTCTGTGACCCTTTCAGTATTAAAGTCTTTAAAGGGCCACAGAACTCTCGTTGTCAAAAACAACGTAGATGCTTCTATCCTTTGAGCTTTTCTTATCAAAGCCAATATGGCAAAAACAACGAGAGTTCTGTGGCCCTTTAAAGATTAAAGTCTTTAAAGGGCCAGAGAACTCTCGTTGCCAAAAACAACGTAGATGCTTCTATCCTTTGAGCTTTTCTTATCAAAGCCAATATGGGAAAAAAACGAGAGTTCTGTGGCCAAAAACAACGTAGATGCTTCTATCCTTTGAGCTTTTCTTATCAAAGCCAATATGGCAAAAACAACGAGAGTTCTGTGGCCCTTTAAAGATTAAAGTCTTTAAACGGCCACAGAACTCTCGTTGCCAAAAACAACGTAGATGCTTCTATCCTTTGAGCTTTTCTTATCAAAGCCAATATGTTAAAAAACAACGTAGATGCTTCTATTCTTTGAGCTTTTCTTATCAAAGCCAATATGGCAAAAACAACGAGAGTTCTGTGGCCCTTTAAAGACTTTAATTGCCAAAAACAACGTAGATGCTTCTATCCTTTGAGCTTTTCTTATCAAAGCCAATATGTAAAAAACAACGAGAGTTCTGTGGCCCTTTAAAGACTTTACTTGCCAAAAACAACTTTAGTCTTTAAAGGGCCACAGAACTCTCGTTGCCAAAAACAACGTAGATGCTTCTATCCTTTGAGCTTTTCTTATCAAAGCCAATATGGCAAAAACAACGAGAGTTCTGTGGCCAAAAACAACGTAGATGCTTCTATCCTTTGAGCTTTTATTATCAAAGCCAATATGGCAAAAAGAACGTAGATGCTTCTATCCTTTGAGCTTTTCTTATCAAAGCCTTTATGCCAAAAACAACGTAGATGCTTCTATCCTTTGAGCTTTTCTTATCAAAGCCAATATGGCAAAAACAACGTAGATGCTTCTATCCTTTGAGCTTTTTATCAAAGCCAATATGGCTAAAACAACGAGAGTTCTGTGCAAATAACAACGTAGATGCTTCTATCCTTTGAGCTTTTCTTATCAAAGCCAATATGGCAAAAAAACGTAGATGCTTCTATCCTTTGAGCTTTTCTTATCAAAGCCAATATGGCAAAAACAACGACAGTTCTGTGGCCCTTTAAAGACTAAAGTCCTTAAGCAGCCACAGAACTCTCGTTGCCAAAAACAACGTAGATGCTTCTATCCTTTGAGCTTTACTTATCAAAGTCAATATGGCAAAAACAACGTAGATGCTTCTATCCTTTGAGCTTTTCTTATCAAAGCCAATATGGAAAAAACAACGAGAGTTCTGTGGCCAAAGACAACGTAGATGCTTCTATCCTTTGAGCTTTTCTTATCAAAGCCAATATGGCAAAAACAACGAGAGTTCTGTGGCCCTTTAAAGACTTTAGTTGCCAAAAACAACGTAGATGCTTCTGTCCTTTGAGCTTTTCTTATCAAAGCCAATATGGCAAAAACAACGAGAGTTATGTGGCCCTTTAAAGACTTTACTTGCCAAAAACAACTTTAGTCTTTAAAGGGCCACAGAACTCTCGTTGCCAAAAACAACGTAGATGCTTCTATCCTTTGAGCTTTTCTTATCAAATCCAATATGGCAAAAACAACGAGAGTTCTGTGACCCTTTCAGGATTAAAGTCTTTAAAGGGCCACAGAACTCTCGTTGTCAAAAACAACGTAGATGCTTCTATCCTTTGAGCTTTTCTTATCAAAGCCAATATGGCAAAAACAACGACAGTTCTGTGGCCCTTTCAAGATTAAAGTCTTTAAAGGGCTAGAGAACTCTCGTTGCCAAAAACAACGTAGATGCTTCTATCCTTTGAGCTTTTCTTATCAAAGCCAATATGGGAAAAAAACGAGAGTTCTGTGGCCAAAAACAACGTAGATGCTTCTATCCTTTGAGCTTTTCTTATCAAAGCCAATATGGCAAAAACAACGACAGTTCTGTGGCCCTTTAAAGACTAAAGTCCTTAAACGGCCACAGAACTCTCGTTGCCAAAAACAACGTAGATGCTTCTATCCTTTGAGCTTTTCTTATCAAAGCCAATATGTTCAAAAACAACGTAGATGCTTCTATCCTTTGAGCTTTTCTTATCAAAGCCAATATGGCAAAAACAACGAGAGTTCTGTGGCCCTTTAAAGACTTTAATTGCCAAAAACTACGTAGATGCTTCTATCCTTTGAGCTTTTCTTATCAAAGCCAATATGTAAATAACAACGAGAGTTCTGTGGCCCTTTAAAGACTTTACTTGCCAAAAACAACTTTAGTCTTTAAAGGGCCACAGAACTCTCGTTGCCAAAAACAACGTAGATGCTTCTATCCTTTGAGCTTTTCTTATCAAAGCCAATATGGCAAAAAAACGAGAGTTCTATGGCCAAAAACAACGTAGATGCTTCTATCCTTTGAGCTTTTCTTATCAAAGCCAATATTTCAAAAACAACGACAGTTCTGTGGCCCTTTAAAGACTAAAGTCCTTAAACGGCCACAGAACTCTCGTTGCCAAAAACAACGTAGATGCTTCTATCCTTTGAGCTTTTCTTATCAAAAAAACCAATATGGCAAAATCAACGAGAGTTCTGTCTTTAAAATAGTTGCCAAAAACAACGTAGATGCTTCTATCCTTTGAGCTTTTCTTATCAAAGCCAATAGGGCAAAAACAACGAGAGTTCTGTGGCCCTTTAAAGACTAAAGTCTTTAAAGGGCCACACAACTCTCGTTGCCAAAAACAACGTAGATGCTTCTATCCTTTGAGCTTTTCTTATCAAAGCCAATATGGCAAAAACAACGTAGATTCTTCTATCCTTTGAGCTTTTCTTATCAAAGCCAATATGGCAAAAACAACGAGAGTTCTGTGCCAAAAACAACGTAGATGCTTCTATCCTTTGAGCTTTTCTTATCAAAGCCAATATGGCAAAAACAACGAGAGTTCTGTGCCAAAAACAACGTAGATGCTTCTATCCTTTGAGCTTTTCTTATCAAAGCCAATATGGCAAAAACAACGAGAGTTCTGTGGCCCTTTAAAGACTTTAGTTGCCAAAAAAAAACTTTAGTCTTTAAAGGGCCACAGAACTCTCGTTGCCAAAAACAACGTAGATGCTTCTATCCTTTGAGCTTTTCTTATCAAAGCCAATATGGCAAAAACAACTAGAGTTCTGTGGCCCTTTAAAGACTTTAGTTGCCAAAAAAAAACTTTAGTCTTTAAAGGGCCACAGAACTGTCGTTGCCAAAAACAACGTAGATGCTTCTGTCCTTTGCGCTTTTCTTATCAAAGCCAATATGGCAAAAACAACGAGAGTTCTGTGGCCCTTTGAAGACTTTACTTGCCAAAAAAAAACAACGTCGTTGCCAAAAACAACGTAGATGCTTCTATCCTTTGAGCTTTTCTTATCAAAGCCAATATGGCAAAAACAACGAGAGTTCTGTGCCAAAAACAAAAACTTCTATCCTTTAGCTTTTCTTATCAAAGCCACAGAACTCTGTTGCCAAAAACAACGTAGATGCTTCTATCCTTTGAGCTTTTCTTATCAAAGCCAATATGGCAAAAACAACGAGAGCTCTGTGCCAAAAACAACGTAGATGCTTCTATCCTTTGAGCTTTTCTTATCAAAGCCAATATGGCAAAAACAACGAGAGTTCTGTGGCAACAGCGTAGATGCTTCTATCCTTTGAGCTTTTCTTATCAAAGCCAATATGGCAAAAACAACGAGAGTTCTGTGGCCAAAAATAACGTAGATGCTTCTATCCTTTGAGCTTTTCTTATCAAAGCCAATATGGCAAAAACAACGAGAGTTCTGTGGCCCTTTAAAGACTTTAGTTGCCAAAAACAACGTAGATGCTTCTATCCTTTGAGCTTTTCTTATGAAAGCCAATATGGCAAAAACAACGAGAATTCTGTGGCCCTTTAAAGACTTTAGTTGCTAAAAACAACTTTAGTCTTTAAAGGGCCACAGAACTCTCGTTGCCAAAAACAACGTAGATGCTTCTATCCTTTGAGCTTTTCTTATTAAAGCCAATATGGCAAAAACAACGAGAGTTCTGTGCCAAAAACAACGTAGATGGTTCTATCCTATGAGCTTTTCTTATCAAAGCCAATATGGCAAAAACAACGAGAGTTCTGTGCCAAAAACAACGTAGATGCTTCTATCCTTTGACCTTTTCTTATCAAAGCCAATATGGCAAAAACAACGTAGATGCTTCTATCCTTTGAGCTTTTCTTATCAAAGCCAATATGGCAAAAACAACGAGAGTTCTGTGGCCCTTTAAAGACTTTAGTTGCCAAAAACAACTTTAGTCTTTAAAGAACACAGAACTCTCGTTGCCAAAAACAACGTAGATGCTTCTATCCTTTGAGCTTTTCTTATCAAAGCCAATATGGCAAAAAAACGAGAGTTCTGTTGCCAAAAACAACGTAGATGCTTCTATCCTTTGAGCTTTTCTTATCAAAGCCAATATGGCAAAAACAACGACAGTTCTGTGGCCCTTTAAAGACTAAAGTCTATAAAGTGCCACAGATCTCTCGTTGCCAAAAACAACGTAGATGCTTCTATCCTTTGAGCTTTTCTTATCAAAGCCAATATGGCAAAAACAACGAGAGTTCTGTGGCCCTTTAAAGACTAAAGTCTTATAAAGGGCCACAGAACTCTCGTTGCCAAAAACAACGTAGATGCTTCTATCCTTTGAGCTTTTCTTATCAAAGCCAATATGGCAAAAACAACTAGAGTTCTGTGGCCCTTTAAAGACTAAAGTCTATAAAGGGCCACAGATCTCTCGTTGCCAAAAACAACGTAGATGCTTCTATCCTTTGAGCTTTTCTTATCAAAGCCAATATGGCAAAAAAAACGACAGTTCTGTGGCCCTTTAAAGACTAAAGTCTATAAAGTGCCACAGATCTCTCGTTGTCAAAAACAACGTAGATGCTTCTATCCTTTGAGCTTTACTTATCAAAGCCAATATGGCAAAAACAACGAGAGTTCTGTGGCCCTTTAAAGACTTAAATCTTTAAAGGGCCACAGAGCTCTCGTTGCCAAAAACAACGTAGATGCTTCTTTCCTTTGAGCTTTTCTTATCAAAGCCAATATGGCAAAAACAACGAGAGTTCTGTGCCAAAAACTACGTAGATGCTTCTATCCTTTGAGCTTTTCTTATCAAAGCCAATATGGCAAAAACAACGAGAGTTCTGTGGCCAAAAACAACGTAGATGCTTCTATCCTTTGAGCTTTTCTTATCAAAGCCAATATGGCAAAAACAACGAGCCCTTTAAAGTTCTATAAAGTGCCACAGATGGCCAAAAACAACGTAGATGCTTCTATCCTTTGAGCTTTTCTTATCAAAGCCAATATGGCAGATCTTTGTTCTTATCAAAGCCAATATGGCAAAAAAAAACAACGAGATGCTTCTATCCTTTAAAGACTTTTCTATGCCAAAAACAACGTAGATGCTTCTATCCTTTGAGCTTTTCTTATCAAAGCCAATATGGCAAAAACAACGAGAGTTCTGTGGCCAAAAACAACGTAGATGCTTCTATCCTTTGAGCTTTTATTATCAAAGCCAATATGGCAAAAACAACGAGAGTTCTGTGGCCCTTTAAAGACTTTAGTTGCCAAAAACAACGTAGATGCTTCTATCCTTTGAGCTTTTCTTATCAAAGCCAATATGGCAAAAACAACGTAGATGCTTCTATCCTTTGAGCTTTTCTTATCAAAGCCAATATGGCTAAAACAACGAGAGTTCTGTGCCAATAACAACGTAGATGCTTCTATCCTTTGAGCTTTTCTTATCAAAGCCAATATGGCAAAAAAAACGTAGACGCTTCTATCCTTTGAGCTTTTCTTATCAAAGCCAATATGGCAAAAACAACGAGAGTTCTGTGGCACTTTCAAGACTAAAGTCTTCAAAGGGCCATAGAACTTTCGTTGCCAAAAACAACGTAGATGCTTCTATTATTTGAGCTTTTCTTATCAAAGCCAATATGGCTAAAACAACGAGAGTTCTGTGGCCCTTTAAAGACTAAAGTCTTTAAAGGGCCACAGAACTCTCGTTGCCAAAAAAAATGTAGATGCTTCTATCTCTTGATCTTTTCTTATCAAAGCCAATATGGCAAAAACAACGAGAGTTCTGTGGCCCTTTAAAACTTTAGTCTTTAAAGGGCCACAGAACTCTCGTTGCCAAAAACAACGTAGATGCTTCTATCTTTTGAGCTTTTGTTATCAAAACCAATATGGCAAAAACAACGAGAGTTCTGTGGCCCTTTAAAGAGTCTTTAAAGGGACACAGAACTCTCATTGCCAAACACAACGTAGATGCTTCTATCCTTTGAGCTTTTCTTATCAAAGCCAATATGGCAAAAACAACGAGAGTTCTGTGGCCCTTTAAAGACTAAAGTCTTTAAAGGGCCACAGATCTCTCGTTGCCAAAAACAACGTAGATGCTTCTATCCTTTGAGCTTTTCTTATCAAAGCCAATATGGCAAAAACAACGACAGTTCTGTGGCCCTTTAAAGACTAAAGTCTATAAAGTGCCACAGATCTCTCGTTGCCAAAAACAACGTAGATAGTTCTATCCTTTGAGCTTTTCTTATCAAAGCCAATATGGCAAAAACAACGACAGTTCTGTGGCCCTTTAAAGACTAAAGTCTATAAAGTGCCACAGATCTCTCGTTGCCAAAAACAACGTAGATGCTTCTATCCTTTGAGCTTTTCTTATCAAAGCCAATATGGCAAAAACAACGAGAGTTCTGTGGCCCTTTAAAGACTAAAGTCTATAAAGGGCCACAGATCTCTCGTTGCCAAAAACAACGTAGATGCTTCTATCCTTTGAGCTTTTCTTATCAAAGCCAATATGGCAAAAACAACTAGAGTTCTGTGGCCCTTTAAAGACTAAAGTCTATAAAGGGCCACAGATCTCTCGTTGCCAAAAACAACGTAGATGCTTCTATCCTTTGAGCTTTTCTTATCAAAGCCAATATGGCAAAAAAAACGACAGTTCTGTGGCCCTTTAAAGACTAAAGTCTATAAAGTGCCACAGATCTCTCGTTGTCAAAAACAACGTAGATGCTTCTATCCTTTGAGCTTTACTTATCAAAGCCAATATGGCAAAAACAACGAGAGTTCTGTGGCCCTTTAAAGACTTTAATCTTTAAAGGGCCACAGAGCTCTCGTTGCCAAAAACAACGTAGATGCTTCTTTCCTTTGAGATTTTCTTATCAAAGCCAGTATGGCAAAAACAACGAGAGTTCTGTGTCCCTTTAAAGACTTTAATCTTTAAGCTTTTCTTATCAAAGGGCCACAGACTGCTTCTATCGTTGAGCTTTTCTTATCAAAAACAACGTAGATGCTTCTTTATCCTTTGAGCTTTTCTTATCAAAGCCAATATGGCAAAAACAACGAGAGTTCTGTGCCAAAAACAACGTAGATGCTTCTATCCTTTGAGCTTTTCTTATCAAAGCCAATATGGCAAAAACAACGAGAGTTCTGTGGCCAAAAACAACGTAGATGCTTCTATCCTTTGAGCTTTTCTTATCAAAGCCAATATGGCAAAAACAACGAGAGTTCTGTGGCCCTTTAAAGACTAAAGTCTATAAAGTGCCACAGATCTCTCGTTGCCAAAAACAACGTAGATGCTTCTATCCTTTGAGCTTTTCTTATCAAAGCCAATATGGCCAAAAACAACGTAGATGCTTCTATCCTTTGAGCTTTTATTATCAAAGCCAATATGGCAAAAACAACGAGAGTTCTGTGGCCCTTTAAAGACTTTAGTTGCCAAAAACAACGTAGATGCTTCTATCCTTTGAGCTTTTCTTATCAAAGCCAATATGGCAAAAACAACGTAGATGCTTCTATCCTTTGAGCTTTTCTTATCAAAGCCAATATGGCTAAAACAACGAGAGTTCTGTGCCAATAACAACGTAGATGCTTCTATCCTTTGAGCTTTTCTTATCAAAGCCAATATGGCAAAAAAAACGTAGACGCTTCTATCCTTTGAGCTTTTCTTATCAAAGCCAATATGGCAAAAACAACGAGAGTTCTGTGGCACTTTCAAGACTAAAGTCTTCAAAGGGCCATAGAACTTTCGTTGCCAAAAACAACGTAGATGCTTCTATTATTTGAGCTTTTCTTATCAAAGCCAATATGGCTAAAACAACGAGAGTTCTGTGGCCCTTTAAAGACTAAAGTCCTTAAACGGCCACGAACTCTCGTTGCCAAAAAAAATGTAGATGCTTCTATCTCTTGATCTTTTCTTATCAAAGCCAATATGGCAAAAACAACGAGAGTTCTGTGGCCCTTTAAAACTTTAGTCTTTAAAGGGCCACAGAACTCTCGTTGCCAAAAACAACGTAGATGCTTCTATCTTTTGAGCTTTTGTTATCAAAACCAATATGGCAAAAACAACGAGAGTTCTGTGGCTCTTTAAAGAGTCTTTAAAGGGACACAGAACTCTCATTGCCAAACACAACGTAGATGCTTCTATCCTTTGAGCTTTTCTTATCAAAGCCAATATGGCAAAAACAACGAGAGTTCTGTGGCCCTTTAAAGACTAAAGTCTTTAAAGTGCCACAGATCTCTCGTTGCCAAAAACAACGTAGATGCTTCTATCCTTTGAGCTTTTCTTATCAAAGCCAATATGGCAAAAACAACGACAGTTCTGTGGCCCTTTAAAGACTAAAGTCTATAAAGTGCCACAGATCTCTCGTTGCCAAAAACAACGTAGATAGTTCTATCCTTTGAGCTTTTCTTATCAAAGCCAATATGGCAAAAACAACGACAGTTCTGTGGCCCTTTAAAGACTTTAGTCTTTTAAGTGCCACAGATCTCTCGTTGCCAAAAACAACGTAGATGCTTCTATCCTTTGAGCTTTTCTTATCAAAGCCAATATGGCAAAAACAACGAGAGTTCTGTGGCCCTTTAAAGACTAAAGTCTATAAAGGGCCACAGATCTCTCGTTGCCAAAAACAACGTAGATGCTTCTATCCTTTGAGCTTTTCTTATCAAAGCCAATATGGCAAAAACAACGACAGTTCTGTGGCCCTTTAAAGACTAAAGTCTATA
>NW_027130816.1:0-17707 GCF_026122565.2 Emydura macquarii macquarii
CAATGTTAGGGTTTCAGCCTCGGTCCCCCGGTTTTGGGTTTGCAGGGCGAGGGTTTCGGCCTCAGTCCCCCGGGTTTGGGATTGCAGGGTAGGGTTTGGGCTTCGGTCTCCCGGCTTTGGGTATGCAGGGTTAGGATTTGGTCCTCAGTCTCCTGGGTTTGGGTTTGCAGGTTTAGAGTTTGGCTCTCGGTCCCCAGGGTTTGGATTTTCAGGGTTAGGGTTTGGGTCTCGGTCCCCGGGTTTGGGTTTGCAGGTTTAGGATTTGGTCCTCGGTCCCCAAGGTTTGCAGGGTTAGGGTTTGGGTCTCGGTCCCCAGGGTTTGGATTTGCAGGTTAGGGTTTGGGTCTTGGTACCCTGGGGTTTGGGTTTGCAGGGTTAGGGTTTGGGCCTCGGTCCCCAGGGTTTGCGTTTGCATAGTTAGGGTTTGGGCTTCGTTCCCCCGGGTTTGGGTTTGTAGGTTTAGGGTTTGGGCCTCGGTCCCCCGGGTTTGGGTTTGCAGGTTTAGGGTTTGTGTCTCTGCCCCCAGGGTTTGCAGGGTTAGGGTTTGGGTCTCGGTCCTCAGGGTTTGGGTTTGCAGGGTTAGGGTTTGGTCCTCGGTCCCCCGGGTTTGGGTTTGCAGGTTTAGGGTTTGGCCTCGGTCCCCCCCAGGGTTTCCCCAGGTTTAGGGTTTGGGTTTGTCCCAGGGTTTGCAGGGTTAGGGTGTGTGTCTCGGTCCCCAGGGTTTGGGTTTGCAGGGTTAGGGTTTGGGCCTCGGTCCCCGGGTTTGGGTTTGCAGGGTTAGGGTTTGGGCCTCAGTCCCCGGGTTTGGGTTTGCAGGTTTAGGGTTTGAGTCTTGGTCCCCAGGGTTTGCAGGGTTAGGGTTGGGCCTCAGTCCCCCGGGTTTGGGATTGCAGGGTTAGGGTTTCGGCCTCAGTCCCCCGGGTTTGGGATTGCAGGGTTAGGATTTGGTCCTCAGTCTCCAGGGTTTGGGTTTGCAGGTTTAGGGTTTGGGTCTTGGTCCCCAGGGTTTGCAGGGTTAGAGTTTGGGTCTCGGTCCCCAGGGTTTGGATTTTCAGGGTTAGGGTTTGGGCCTCGGTCCCCAGGGTTTGGGTTTGCAGAGTTAGGGTTTGTGCCTCAGTCCCCGGGTTTGGGTTTGCTGGTTTAGGGTTTGGGTCTCCGTCCCCTGGGTGTGCAGGGTTAGGGTTTCGGCCTCGGTCCCCAGGGTTTGGGTGTGAAGGGTTAGGGTTGGGCTTCAGTCCCGCGGGTTTGGGTTTGCAGGGTTAGAGTTTGGGTCTCGGTCCCCAGGGTTTGGGTTTGCAGGGTTAGCGTTTTTTCCTCGGTCCTCCGGGTTTGGGTTTGCAGGGTTATTGTTTGGGTCTCCGCCCCCAGGGTTTGGAGGGTTAGGGTTTGGGCCTTGGTCCCCCAGGTTTGGGTTTGCAGGTTAGGGATTTGGGCCACGGTTCCCAGGTCTTGGGTTTGCAGGGTTAGGGTTTAGGCCTCTGTCCCCCGGGTTTCGGTTTACAGGTTTAGGATTTGGGTCTCGGTTCCCCGGGTTTCGGTTTGCAGGGTTAGGGTTTGGGCCTCAGTCTCCAGGGTTTGGGTTTGCAGGTTTACGGTTTGGGTCTTGGTCCCCAGGGTTTGCAGGGTTAGGGTTTCAGCCTCGGTCCCCAGGGTTTGGGTTTGCAGGGTTAGGTTTCGGCCTCAGTCTCCAGGGTTTGGGTTTGCAATGTTACGGTTTTGGTCTCGGTCCCCAGGGTTTCCATTTGCAGGGTTAGGGTTTGAGCCTTGGTCCCCGAGTTTCGGGTTGCTTGGTTAGGATTTGGGCTTCGGTCCCCCGGGTTTGGGTTTGCAATGTTAAGGTTTCGGCCTCGGTCCCCAGGGTTTGGGTTTGCTTGGTTAAGATTTGGGCTTCGGTCCCCCCGGGGTTTGCTGGCTTAGGATTTGGGCTTTGGTCCCCCGGTTTTGGGTTTGCAAGGTTAGGGTTTCGGCCTCGGTCCCCCGGTTTTGGGTTTGCAGGGCGAGGGTTTCGGCCTCAGTCCCCCGGGTTTGGGAATTGCAGGGTATGGTTTGGGCTTCAGTCTCCTGGGTTTGGGTTTGCAGGTTTAGGGTTTGGGTCTTGGTCCCCGGGTTTGGGTTTGCAGGGTTAGGGTTTGGGTCTCGGTCCCCAGGGTTTGGATTTTCAGGGTTAGGGTTTGGGTCTCGGTTCCCCCGGGTTTGCAGGGTTAGGGTTTGGGTCTCGGTCCCCCGGGTTTGCGTTTGCAGGTTAGGGTTTGGGTCTCGGTCCCCAGGGTTTGGGTTTGCAGGGTTAGGGTTTGGGCCTCGGTCCCCAGGGTTTGGGTTTGCAGGGTTAGGGTTTGGGCCTCGGTCCCCCGGGTTTGGGTTTGCAGGTTAGGGTTTGGGCCTCAGTCCCCGGGTTTGGGTTTGCAGGTTTAGGGTTTGGGCCTCGGTCCCCAGGGGTTTGCAGGGTTAGTCCCCAGGGTTTGCAGGGTTAGGGTTTGGGCCTCGGTCCCCCGGGTTTGGGTTTGCAGGGTTAGGGTTTGGGCCTCGGTCCCCGGGTTTGGGTTTGCAGGTTTAGGGTTTGGGCCTCGGTCCCCGGGTTTGGGTTTGCAGGGTTAGGGTTTGGGTCTCTGTCCCCAGGGTTTGGGTTTGCAGGGTTAGGGTTTGGGCTCTCAGGGTTTGGGTTTGGGTTTGGGTTTGGGTTTTTGCAGGGTTGGGTTTGCAGGGGGTTTGGGCCTCGGTCCCCGGGTTTGGGTTTGCAGGGTTAGGGTTTGGGTCTGGGTCCCCCGGGTTTGGGTTTGCAGGGTTAGGGTTTGGGCTTCGTTCCCCCGGGTTTGGGTTTGCAGGGTTATTTAGGGTTTGGGCCTCGGTCCCCCGGGTTTGGGTTTGCAGGGTTAGGTTTGGGCCTCGGTCCCCCGGGTTTGGGTTTGCAGGGTTAGGGTTTGGGTCTCGGTCCCCGGGTTTGGGTGTGCAGGGTTAGGGTTTGGGTCTCGGTCCCCAGGGTTTGGGTTTGCAGGTTAGGGTTTGGGCCTCGGTCCCCAGGGTTTGGGTTTGCAGGGTTAGGGTTTGGGCCTCGGTCCCCAGGGTTTGGGTTTGCAGGGTTAGGGTTTGGCCTCGGTCCCCCGGGTTTGGGTTTGCAGGGTTAGGGTTTGGCTTCGGTCCCCAGGGTTTGGGTTTGCAGGGTTTGGGTCTCGGTCCCCAGGGTTTGGGTTTGCAGGGTTAGGGTTTGGGCCTGGTCCCCAGGGTTTGGGTTTGCAGGGTTAGGGTTTGGGCCTCGGTCCCCGGGTTTGGGTTTGCAGGGTTAGGGTTTGGGCCTCGGTCCCCAGGGTTTGGGTTTGCAGGTTAGGGTTTGGCCTCGGTCCCCGGGTTTGGGTTTGCAGGGTTAGGGTTTGGGCCTCGGTCCCCGGGTTTGGGTTTGCAGGGTTAGGGTTTGGGCCTCGGTCCCCGGGTTTGGGTTTGCAGGGTTAGGGTTTGGGCTTCGGTCCCCAGGGCAGGGTTTGGGTTTGCGGGGTTTAGGGTTTGGGCCTCGGTCCCCCGGGTTTGGGTTTGCTGGGTTAGGGTTTGGGTCTCGGTCCTCAGGTTTGGGTTTGCAGGGTTAGGGTTTGGGCTTCGTTCCCCCGGGTTTGGGTTTGCAGGTTTAGGGTTTGGGCCTCGGTCCCCAGGGTTTGGGTTTGCAGGTTTAGGGTTTGGGTCTTGGTCCCCAGGGTTTGCAGGGTTAGGGTTATTGTTTGGGTCTCGGTCCCCCGGGTTTGGGTTTGCAGGGTTAGGGTTTGGGCCTCGGTCCCCAGGGTTTGGGTTTGCAGGGTTAGGGTTTGGGCCTCGGTCCCCAGGGTTTGGGTTTGCAGAGTTAGGGTTTGTGCCTCAGTCCCCGGATTTGGGTGTGCAGGGTTAGGGTTGGGCCTCAGTCCCCCCAGGGTTTAGGGTTTTGGGTTTGCAGGGTTAGTGTTTGGGCCTCGGTCGCAGGGTTTTGGTTTGCAGTTTTAGGGTTCGGGCCTAGGTCCCCTGTGTTTCGGTTTGCAGGGTTAGTGTTTGGGCCTCGGTTCCCCGGGTCTGGGTTTGCAGGGTTAGGGTTTGGGCCTCGGTTCCCCGGGTCTGGGCAGGGTTAGGGTTTGGGCCTCGGTCCCCCAGGGGTTTGGGTTTGCAGGGTTTAGGGTTTGGGCCTCGGTCCCCCGGGTTTGGGTTTGCAGGGTTAGGGTTTGGGCCTCGGTCCCCGGGTTTGGGTTTGCAGGTTTAGGGTTTGGGCCTCAGTCCCCGGTTTTGGGTTTGCAGGTTTAGGGTTGGGCCTCGGTCCCCAGGGTTTGGGTTTCCAGGTTTAGGGTTTGGGCCTCGCTCCCCAGGGTTTGGGTTTGAAGGGTTAGGGTTTGGGCCTCAGTCCCCCGGGTTTGGGTTTGCAGGGTTAGGGTTTGGTCTCGGTCCCCAGGGTTTGCAGGGTTAGGTTTGGGTCTCGGTCCCCAGGGTTTGGGTTTGCAGGGTTAGGGTTTGGGCCTCGGTCCCCCGGCTTTGGGTGTGCAGGGTTAGGATTTGGTCCTCAGTCCCAGGGTTTGGGTTTGCAGGTTTAGGGTTTGGGTCTTGGTCCCCAGGGTTTGCAGGGTTAGAGTTTGGGTCTCGGTCCCCAGGGTTTGGATTTTCAGGGTTAGGGTTTGGGCCTCGGTCCCCAGGGTTTGGGTTTGCAGAGTTAGGGTTTGTGCCTCAGTCCCCGGGTTTGGGTTTGCTGGTTTAGGGTTTGGGTCTCCGTCCCTGGGGGTTGCAGGGTTAGGGTTTGGGCCTCGGTCCCCAGGGTTTGGGTTTGCAGGGTTAGGGTTTGGGCTTCAGTCCCCGGGTTTGGGTTTGCAGGGTTAGGGTTTGGGCCTCGGTCCCCGGGTTTGGGTTTGCAGGGTTAGGGTTTGGGTCTGGGTCCCCCAGGGTTTAGGGTTTGGGTCTTGGTCCCCAGGGTTAGGGGGTTTGGGCCTCGGTCCCCCAGGTTTGGGTTTGCAGGTTAGGGATTTGGGCCACGGTTCCCCAGGTTTGGGTTTGCAGGGTTAGGGGGGCCTCGGTCCCCCGGGTTTGGGTTTGCAGGGTTAGGGTTTGGGCCTCGGTCCCCGGGTTTGGGTTTGCAGGGTTAGGGCTTCGGCCTCAGTCTCCAGGGTTTGGGTTTGCAGGTTTAGGGTTTGGGTCTTGGTCCCCAGGGTTTGCAGGGTTAGGGCTTCGGCCTCAGTCTCCAGGGTTTGGGTTTGCAGGTTTAAGGATTGGGCCTCGGTACCCAGGGTTTGCGTTTGCAGGGTTAGGGTTTGGGTCTCGGTCCCCAGGGTTTGGGTTTGCAGGGTTAGGGTTTGAGCCTTGGTCCCCGAGGGTTTGGGTTTGGGTTTGCTTGGTTTGAGGGTTTGGGCCTCAGTCCCCCGGGTTTCGGTTTGCAATGTTAGGGTTTGGCCTCGGTCTTCCGGTTTTGGGTTTGCTTGGTTAAGATTTGGGCTTCCGGTCCCCGGGTTTCGGTTTGCTTGGTTAGGATTTGGCTTTGGTCCCCCGGTTTTGGGTTTGCAAGGTTAGGGTTTGGCCTCGGTCCCCCGGTTTTGGGTTTGCAGGGTTAGGGTTTCGGCCTCAGTCCCCCGGGTTTGGGAATTGCAGGGTTTGGGTTTAGGCTTCAGTCTCCTGGGTTTGGGTTTGCAGGTTTAGGGTTTGGGTCTTGGTCCCCGGGTTTGGGTTTGCAGTGTTAGAGTTTGGGTCTCGGTCCCCAGGGCTTGGATTTTCAGGGTTAGGGTTTGGGTCTCGGTCCCCAGGATTTGGGTTTGCAGGGTTAGGGTTTGGGTCTCGGTCCCCCGGGTTTGCGTTTGCAGAGTTAGGGTTTGTGTCTCGGTCCCCTGGGGTTTGGGTTTGCAGGGTTAGGGTTTGGGCCTCGGTCCCCAGGGTTTGGTTTGCATAGTTAGGGTTTGAGCCTCGGTCCCCCGGGTTTGGGTTTGCTTGGTTAGGATTTGGGCTTCCGTCCCCGGGTTTCGGTTTGCTTGGTTAGGATTTGGCTTTGGTCCCCCGGTTTTGGGTTTGCAAGGTTAGGGTTTCGGCCTCGGTCCCCGGGTTATGGGTTTGCAGGGTTAGTGTTTGGCTCTGGGTCCCCAGGGTTTGCAGGGTTAGGGTTTGGGTCTCGGTCCCCAGGGTTTGCAGGGTTAGGGTTTGGGCCTCGGTCCCCCGGGTTTGGGTTTGCAGGGTTAGGGTTTGGCTCTGGGTCCCCAGGTTTGCAGGGTTAGGGTTTGGGTCTCGGTCCCCAGAGTTTGCGTTTGCAGGGTTTTAGGGTTTGAGCCTTGGTCCCCAGGTTTCCGTTTGCTTGGTTATGGTTTGGGCTTCGGTCCCCCGGGTTTGGGTTTGCAATGTTAGGGTTTCGGCCTCGGTCTTTCGGGTTTGGGTTTGCAGGATTAGGGTTTGTGTCTCTGCCCCCAGGGTTTGGGTGTGCAGGTTTAGGGTTTGGGCCTCGGTCCCCCGGGTTTGATTTTGCAGGTTTAGGGTTTGTGTCTCTGCCCCCAGGGTTTGCAGGGTTTGGGTCTCGGTTCCCAGGTTTTGGGTTTGCAGGGTTAAGATTTGAGCCTCGGTCCCCTGGGTTTGCAGATTTAGGGTTTGGGCCTCGGTCCCCAGGGTTTCCATTTGCATAGTTAGGGTTTGAGCCTTGGTCCCCCGAGTTTCGGTTTCCTTGGTTATGATTTGGGCTTCGGTCCCCCGGGTTTGGGTTTGCAATGTTAGGGTTTCAGCCTCGGTCCCCAGGGTTTGGGTTTGTAGGTTTAGGGTCTGGTCCTCGGTCCCCAGGGTTTGCAGGGTTAGAGTTTGGGTCTCGGTCCCCAGCGTTTGGATTTGCAGGTTAAGGGTTTGGGTCCCGGTCCCCCGGGGTTTGGGTTTGCAGGGTAGGGTTTGGGCTTCGGTCTCCCGGCTTTGGGTATGCAGGGTTAGGATTTGGTCCTCAGTCTCCTGGGTTTGGGTTTAGAGTTTGGGTCTCGGTCCCCAGGGTTTGCAGGGTTAGAGTTTGGGTCTCGGTCCCCAGGGTTTGGATTTTTCAGGGTTAGGGTTTGGGCCTCGGTCCCCAGGGTTTGGGTTTGCAGAGTTAGGGTTTGGGCTTCGGTCCCCCTGGTTAGGGTTTGGGCCTCGGTCCCCCGGGTTTGGGTTTGCAGGGTTAGGGTTTGGGCCTCGGTCCCCAGGGTTTGCAGGGTTAGGGTTTGGGCCTCGGTCCCCCGGGTTTGGGTTTGCAGGGTTAGGGTTTGGGCCTCGGTCCCCCGGGTTTGGGTTTGCAGGGTTAGGATTTGGTCCTCAGTCTCCAGGGTTTGGGTTTGCAGGTTTAGGGTTTGGGTCTTGGTCCCCAGGGTTTGCAGGGTTACGGTTTGTGTCTCTGTCCCCAGGGTTTCCCCGGGTTTCAGGGTTAGGGTTTGAGCCTCGGTCCCCCGGGTTTGGGTTTACAGGGTTAGGGTTTGGGCCTCTGTGCCCCGGGTTTGATTTTGCAGGTTTAGGGTTTGGGTCTCTGCCCCCAGGGTTTGCAGAGTTAGGGTTTGGGCCACGGTCTCCTGGTTTGGCTTTCCAGGGTTGGAGTTTTGGCCTCGGTACCCCGGGTTTGGGTTTGCAGAGTTAGGGTTTGGGCCTCGGTCCCCCGGGGTTGGGTTTGCAGGGTTAGGGTTTGCTCCTCGTTCCCCCGGGTTTGGGTTTACCGGTTTAGAGTTTGTGTCTCTGGTCCCCAGGGTTCCCAGGGTTTAGGGTTTGGGTCTCGGTCCCAGGTTTTGGGTTTGCAGGGTTAAGATTTGGGCCTCGGTCCCCCGGGTTTGGATTTAGGGTTTGGGCCTCGGTCCCCAGGGTTTGCGTTTGCATATTTAGGGTTTGAGCCTTGGTCCCCAGAGTTTTGGTTTGCTTGGTTATGATTTGGGTTTACGGTCCCCCGGGTTTGGGTTTGCAGGGTTAGGGTTTCAGCCTCGGTCCCCCGGGTTTGGGTTTGCAGGGTTAGGGTTTCGGCCTCAGTCCCCCGGGTTTGGGATTGCAGGGTAGGGTTTGGGCTTCGGTCCCCCGGCTTTGGGTTTGCAGGGTTTTGATTTGGTCCTCAGTCTCCAGGGTTTGGGTTTGCAGATTTAGGGTTTGGGTCTCGGTCCCAGGGTTTGGGTTTGTAGGGTTAGGGTTGGAGCCTCGGTCCCCCGGGTTTGGGTTTGTAGGTTTAGGATTTGGGTTTCCTCGGTCCCCAGGGTTTGCAGGGTTAGGGTTTGGGTCTCGGTCCCCAGGGTTTGGATTTGCAGGTTAGGGTTTGGGTCTCGGTCTGTTTGTAGGTTAGGGTTTGGGCCTCGGTCCCCAGGGTTTGGGTTTGCAGGGTTAGGGTTTGGGCCTCGGTCCCCCGGGTTTGGGTTTGCAGGTTTAGGGTTTGGGCCTCGGTCCCCGGGTTTGGGTTGCAGGGGTTTGCCTCGGTCCCCAGGGTTTAGGGTTTGGGCCTCGGTCCCCAGGGTTTGGGTTTGCAGGGTTAGGGTTTTGGCCTCGGTCCCCGGGTTTGGGTTTGCAGGGTTAGGGTTTGGGCCTCGGTCCCCAGGGTTTGGGTTTGCAGGGTTAGGGTTTGGGCCTCGGTCCCCGGGTTTGGGTTTGCAGGTTAGGGTTTGGGCCTCGGTCCCCCGGGTTTGGGTTTGCAGGGTTAGGTTTGGGCCTCGGTCCCCGGGTTTGGGTTTGTAGGGTTAGGGTTTCGGCCTCAGTCCCCCGGGTTTGGGATTGCAGGTTTAGGGTTTGGGTCTTGGTCCCCAGGGTTTGCAGGGTTGCAGGTTTAGGTTTGGGTCTCGGTCCCCAGGGTTTGCAGGGTTAGATGGTTCCAGGGTTAGGGTTTCGGCCTCAGTCCCCCGGGTTTGGGATTGCAGGGTTAGGATTTGGTCCTCAGTCCAGGGTTTGGGTTTGCAGGTTTAGGGTTTGGGTCTTGGTCCCCAGGGTTTTTTCAGGGTTAGAGTTTGGGTCTCGGTCCCCAGGGTTTGGATTTTCAGGGTTAGGGTTTGGGCCTCGGTCCCCAGGGTTTGGGTTTGCAGAGTTAGGGTTTGTGCCTCAGTCCCCGGGTTTGGGTTTGCTGGTTTAGGGTTTGGGTCTCCGTCCCCTGGGTGTGCAGGGTTAGGGTTTCGGCCTCGGTCCCCAGGGTTTGGGTGTGAAGGGTTAGGGTTGGGCTTCAGTCCCGCGGGTTTGGGTTTGCAGGGTTAGCGTTTTTTCCTCGGTCCTCCGGGTTTGGGTTTGCAGGGTTATTGTTTGGGTCTCCGCCCCCAGGGTTTGGAGGGTTAGGGTTTGGGCCTTGGTCCCCCAGGTTTGGGTTTGCAGGTTAGGGATTTGGGCCACGGTTCCCAGGTCTTGGGTTTGCACTGTTAGGGTTTAGGCCTCTGTCCCCCGGGTTTCGGTTTACAGGTTTAGGATTTGGGTCTCGGTTCCCCGGGTTTCGGTTTGCAGGGTTAGGGTTTGGGCCTCAGTCTCCAGGGTTTGGGTTTGCAGGTTTACGGTTTGGGTCTTGGTCCCCAGGGTTTGCAGGGTTAGGGTTTCAGCCTCGGTCCCCAGGGTTTGGGTTTGCAGGGTTAGGTCTTCGGCCTCAGTCTCCAGGGTTTGGGTTTGCAATGTTACGGTTTTGGTCTCGGTCCCCAGGGTTTCCATTTGCATAATTAGGGTTTGAGCCTTGGTCCCCGAGTTTCGGTTTGCTTGGTTATGATTTGGGCTTCGGTCCCCCGGGTTTGGGTTTGCAATGTTAGGGTTTCAGCCTCGGTCCCCAGGGTTTGGGTTTGCTTGGTTAAGATTTGGGCTTCCGTCCCCGGGTTTCGGTTTGCTTGGTTAGGATTTGGTTTGCAGCTTGGTTGGTCCCCCGGTTTTGGGTTTGGTCCCCCGGTTTTGGGTTTGCAAGGTTAGGGTTTCGGCCTCGGTCCCCCGGTTTTGGGTTTGCAGGGCGAGGGTTTCGGCCTCAGTCCCCCGGGTTTGGGAATTGCAGGGTATGGTTTGGGCTTCAGTCTCCTGGGTTTGGGTTTGCAGGTTTAGGGTTTGGGTCTTGGTCCCCAAGGTTTGCAGGGTTAGAGTTTGGGTCTCGGTCCCCAGGGTTTGGATTTTCAGGGTTAGGGTTTGGGTCTCGGTCCCCCGGGTTTGCAGGGTTAGAGTTTGGGTCTCGGTCCCCAGGGTTTGGATTTGCAGGTTAAGGGTTTGGGTCTCGGTCCCCTGGGGTTTGGGTTTGCAGGGTTAGGGTTTGGGCCTCGGTCCCCAGGGTTTGGGTTTGCAGGGTTAGGGTTTGTGCCTCAGTCCCCCGGGTTTGGGTTTGCGGGTTTGGGTTAGGATTTGGGCTTCCGTCCCCGGGTTTCGGTTTGCTTGGTTAGGATTTGGCTTTGGTCCCCCGGTTTTGGGTTTGCAAGGTTAGGGTTTCGGCCTCGGTCTTCCGGGTATGGGTTTGCAGGGTTAGGTTTAGCTCTGGGTCCCCAGGGTTTGCAGGGTTAGGGTTTGGGTCTCGGTCCCCAGGGTTTGCAGTTTGCAGGGTTAGGGTTTGGGTCTCGGTCCCCGGGTTTGGGTTTGCAGGGTTAGGGTTTGGCTCTCGGTCCCCGGGTTTGGGTTTGCAGGGTTAGGGTTTGGGTCTCGGTCCCCGGGTTTGGGTTTGCAGGGTTAGGGTTTGGTCTCGGTCCCCAGGGTTTCGTTTGCAGGGTTAGGGTTTGGGCCTCGGTCCCCGGGTTTGGGTTTGCAATTGTTTGGGTTTGCAGGGTTAGGGTTTGGGCCTCGGTCCCCCGGGTTTGGGTTTGCAGGGTTGCAGGGTTTGGGCCTCGGTCCCCGGGTTTGGGTTTACAGGTTTAGAGTTTGGGTCTCCGTTCCCAGGGTTTTTGCAGGGGGTTTGTTAGGGTTTGGTCTCGGTTCCCAGGTTTTGGGTTCCCAGGGTTAGGGTTTGGGCCTCGGTCCCCAGGGTTTGGGTTTGCAGGGTTAGGGTTTGGGCCTCGGTCCCCAGGGTTTGGGTTTGCAGGGTTAGGGTTTGGGTTCGGTCTCCAGGGTTTGGGTGCAGGGTTTGGGCTTCGGTCCCCAGGGTTTGCAGGGTTAGGGTTTGGGCCTCGGTCCCCCGGGTTTGGGTTTGCAGGGTTAGGGTTTGGGCCTCGGTCCCCAGGGTTTGGGTTTGTAGTGTTAGGGTTTTAGCCTCTGTCCCCGGGTTTGGGTTTGCAGGTTTGTTTGGGCCTGGTCCCCAGGGTTTGCAGGGGTTTTGGTCTCGGTCCCCAGGGTTTGGGTTTGCAGGGTTAGGGTTTGGGCCTCGGTCCCCCAGGGTTTGGGTTTGCAGGGTTAGGGTTTGGGCCTCGGTCCCCGGGTTTGGGTTTGCAGGGTTAGGGTTTGGGCCTCGGTCCCCCGGGTTTGGGTTTGCAGGTTTAGGGTTTGGGCTCGGTCCCCCTCGGTCCCCGGGTTTGGGTTTGCAGGGTTAGGGTTTGGGCCTCGGTCCCCAGGGTTTGGGTTTACAGGGTGAGGGTTTGGGCTTCGGTGCCCCGGGTTTGGGTTTGTAGCTTTAGGGTTTGGGCCTCGGTCCCCAAGGTTTGCAGGGTTAGAGTTTGGGTCTCGGTCCCCAGGGTTTGGGTTTGCAGGGTTAGGGTTTGGGTCTCGGTCCCCAGGGTTTGGGTTTGCAGGGTTAGGGTTTGGGTCTCGGTCCCCGGGTTTTGGGTTTGCAGGGTTTAGGGTTTGGGTCTCGGTCCCCCGCGTTTGGGTTTGCAGGGTTAGGGTTTGGGCCTCGGTCCCCCGGGTTTGGGTTTGCAGGGTTAGGGTTTGGGCCTCGGTCCCCCGGGTTTGGGTTTGCAGGGTTAGGGTTTGGGCCTCGGTCCCCAGGGTTTGGGTTTGCATTGTTAGGGTTTGGGCCTCGGTCCCCGGGGTTTGGGTTTTCAGGTTTAGGTTTGGGTCTCGGTCCCAGGGTTTGCAGGGTTAGGGTTTGGGCCTCGGTCCCCGGGTTTGGGTTTGCAGGGTTAGGGTTTTGGCCTCGGTCCCCCGGGTTTGGGTTTGCAGGTTAGGGTTTGGGCCTCGGTCCCCGGGTTTGGGTTTGCAGGGTTAGGGTTTTGGCCTCGGTCCCCGGGTTTGGGTTTGCAGGTTTAGGGTTTTGCCTCGGTCCCAGGGTTTGGGTTTGCAGGGTTAGGGTTTGGGCCTCGGTCCCCAGGGTTTGGGTTTGCAGGGTTAGGGTTTGGGCCTCGGTCCCCCGGGTTTGGGTTTGCAGGGTTAGGGTTTGGGCCTCGGTCCTCAGGGTTTGGGTTTGCAGAGTTAGGGTTTGGGTCTCGGTCCCCGGGTTTGGGTTTGCAGGGTTAGGGTTTGGGCCTCGGTCCCCCGGGTTTGGGTTTGCATAGTTAGGGTTTGTGCCTCAGTCCCCGGGTTTGGGTTTGCAGGTTTAGGGTTTGGGTCTCGGTCCCCAGGGTTTGGGTTTGCAGGGTTAGGGTTTGGGCCTCGGTCCCCCGGGTTTGGGTTTGCAGGGTTAGGGTTTGGGCCTCGGTCCCCCGGGTTTGCGTTTGCATGGTTAGGTTAGGGTTTTCCTCGGTCCCCCGGGTTTGGGTTTGCGGTTTAGGTTTGGGTCTCGGTTCCCAGGGTTTGCAGGGTTAGGGTTTGAACCTCGGTTCCCCTGTTTTGGGTTTGCAGGGTTAGTGTTTGGGCCTCGGTCGCAGGGTTTTGGTTTGCAGTTTTAGGGTTCGGGCCTAGGTCCCCGGGTTTGGGGTTAGGGTTTGCCCGGGTTTGGGTTTAGGGTTAGGGTTTGGGCCTGGTCCCCCGGGTTTGGGTTTGCAGGGTTAGGGTTTGGGCTCGGTCCCCCGGGTTTGGGTTTGCATGGTTAGGGTGTGTGTCTCGGTCGTCAGGGTTTGGGTTTGCATAGTTAGTGTTTGCGCCTCGGTCCCCCGGGTTTGGGTTTGCAGGTTAGGGTTTGGGCCTCGGTGGGTTTGCAGGGTTAGGGTTTGGGCCTCCCCGGGTTTGGGTTTGCAGGGTTAGGTTTGGCCTCGGTCCCCAGGGTTTTTGGTCCCCGGGGTTTGGGTTTGCAGGGTTAGGGTTTGGGCCTCCGTCCCCCGGGTTTGGGTTTGCAGGGTTAGGGTTTGGGCCTCCGTCCCCCGGGTTTGGTTTTGGAGGGTTAGGGTTTTGGCCTCGGTCCCCGTGGTTTGGGTTTGCAGGGTTAGGGTTTGGTCTTCAGTCCCCTGGGTTTGGGTTTGCAGGTTTAGGGTTTGGGTCTCGGTTCGCAGGGTTTGGGTTTGCAGGTTTAGGGTTTGGGTCTCGGTCCCCAGGGTTTGGGTTTGCAGGGTTCGGGTTTGGGTCTCGGTCCCCGGGGTTTGGGTTTGCAGGGTTAGGGTTTGGGCCTCGGTCCCCAGGGTTTGGGTTTGCAGGTTAGGGTTTGGGCCTCGGTCCCCCGGGTTTGGGTTTGCAGGGTTAGGTTTGGGCCTCGGTCCCCGGGTTTGGGTTTGCAGGGTTAGGGTTTGGGCCTCGGTCCCCCGGGTTTGGGTTTGCAGGGTTAGGGTTTGGGCCTCGGTCCCCGGGTTTGGGTTTGCAGGGTTAGGGTTTGGGTCTCAGTCCCCAGGGTTTGGGTTTGCAGAGTTAGGGTTTGGGACTTGGTCCCCAGGGTTTGCAGGGTTAGGGTTTGAGTCTCGGTCCCCAGGGTTTGCGTTTGACGGGATAGGGTTTGGGTCTCGGTCCCCAGAGTTTGCAGGGTTAGGGTTTGGGTCTCGGTCCCCAGGGTTTGGGTTTGCAGGTTTAGGGTTTGGGACTCGGTCCCCAGGGTTTGCGTTTGCAGGGTTAGGGTTTGGGCCTCGGTCCCCCGGGTTTGGGTTTGCAGGGTTAGGTTTGGGCTTCGGTCCCCGGGTTTGGGTTTGCAGGGTTAGGATTTGGGCTTCGGTCCCCCGGTTTTGGGTTTGCAGGGTTAGGGTTTGGGCCTCGGTCCCCGGGTTTGGGTTTGCAGGGTTAGGTTTTGTGTGTCGGTCCCCAGGGGTTGTAGGGGGAGAGTTTGGGTCTCGGTCCCCGGGGGTTTGCAGGGTTAGGGTTTGGGTCTCGGTCCCCGGGTTTGGGTTTGCAGGGTTAGGGTTTGGCCTGGGTCCCCAGGTTTGCAGGGTTAGGGTTTGGGCCTCGGTCCCCCGGGTTTGGGTTTGCAGGGTTAAGATTTGGGTCTCGGTCCCCGGGTTTGCAGGGGTTTGCTTGGTTAGGGTTTGGCTTGGGTCCCCAGGGTTTGGGTTTGCAGGGTTAGGGTTTTGGGCCTCGGTCCCCCGGGTTTGGGTTTGCAGGGTTAGGGTTTGGCCTCAGTCCCCCGGGTTTGGGTTTGCAGGGTTAGGGTTTGGGCCTCGGTCCCCGGGTTTGGGTTTGCAGGTTAGGGTTTGGGCCTCGGTCCCCGGGTTTGGGTTTGCAGGGTTAGGGTTTGGGCCTCGGTCCCCGGGTTTGGGTTTGCAGGGTTAGGGTTTGGGCCTCGGTCCCCGGGTTTGGGTTTGCAGGGTTAGGGTTTGGCTTTGGTCCCCGGTTTTGGGTTTGCAGGTTAGGGTTTGGGCCTCGGTCCCCGGGTTTGGGTTTGCAGGGTTAGGGTTTGGGTCTTGGTCCCCGGGTTTGGGTTTGCAGGGTTAGGGTTTGGGTCTCGGTCCCCAGGGTTTGGGTTTGCAGGGTTAGGGTTTGAGCCTCGGTCCCCCGGGTTTGGGTTTGCAGGTTTAGGGTTTGGGTTTGCAGGGTTAGGGTTTGGGCCTCGGTCCCCGGGTTTGGGTTTGCAGGGTTAGGGTTTGGGCCTCGGTCCCCCGGGTTTGGGTTTGCAGGGTTAGGGTTTGGGTCTCGGTCCCCAGGGTTTGGGTTTGCAGGGTTAGGGTTTGGCCTCGGTCCCCGGGTTTGGGTTTGCAGGGTTAGGGTTTGGGCCTCGGTCCCCAGGGTTTGGGTTTGCAGGGTTATTGTTTGAGCCTCGGTCCCCCGGTTTTGGGTTTTCAGGTTTAGAGTTTGGGTCTTTGTTCCCAGGGTTTGCAGGGTTAGGGTTTGGGTCTCGGTCCCCAGGGTTTGGGTTTGCAGGGTTAGGGTTTTGGCCTCGGTCCCACGGGTTTGCAGATTTAGGGTTTGGGCCTCGGTCCCCAGGGTTTGCGTTTGCAGAGTTAGGGTTTGTGCCTCGGTCCCCCGGTTTTGGGTTTGCAAGGTTAGGGTTTGGGCTTCGGTCACCCGGGTTTGGGTTTGTCGGGTTAGGGTGTGGGCCTCGGTCCCCCGGGTTTGGGTTTGCAGGTTAGGGTTTGGGCCTCGGTCCCCAGGGTTTGCAGGGTTAGGGTTTGGGCCTCGGTCCCCAGGGTTTGGTTTGCAGGGTTAGGGTTTGGCTTTGGTCCCCCGGGTTTGGGTTTGCAGGGTTAGGGTTTGGGCCTCGGTCCCCGGGTTTGGGTTTGCAGGGTTTAGGGTTTGGGCCTCGGTCCCCCGGGTTTGGGTTTGCAGGGTTAGGGTTTGGGCCTCGGTCCCCGGGTTTGGGTTTGCAGGGTTAGGGTTTGGGCTTCAGTCCCCAGGGTTTGGGGGTTTGGGTTTGCTCGGTCCCCGGGTTTGGGTTGCAGGGTTAGGGTTTGGGTCTCGGTCCCCCGGGTTTGGGTTTGCAGGGTTAGGGTTTGGTCCTCGGTCCCCGGGTTTGGGTTTGTTAGGGTTAGCAGGGTTTGGGTCTCGGTCCCCAGGGTTTGGGTTTTCAGGGTTAGGGTTTGGGTCTCGTCCCCGGGTTTGGGTTTGCACGGTTAGTGTTTGGGCTTCAGTCCCGCGGGTTTGGGTTTGCAGAGTTAGGGTTTGGGCCTCGGTCCCCCGGGGTTTGGGTTTGCAGGGTTAGGGTTTGGTCCTCGGTCCCCCGGGTTTGATTTTGCAGGTTTAGGATTTGTGTCTCTGCCCGCAGGGTTAGGGTTTCAGCCTGGGTCCCTCGGGTTTGGGTTTGCAGGGTTAGGGTTTGGGCCTCAGTCCCCCTGGTTTGGGTTTGCAGGGTTAGGGTTTGGGCCTCGGTCCCCCGGGTTTGGGTTTGCAGGTTTAGGGTTTGGGTCTTGGTCCCCAGGGTTTGCAGGGTTACGGTTTGGGTCTCGGTCCCAGGGTTTGGGTTTGTAGGGTTAGGGTTGGAGCCTCGGTCCCCCGGGTTTGGGTTTGCAGGGTTAGGGTTTGGGCCTCGGTCCCCAGGGTTTGGGTTTGCAGGGTTAGGGTTTGGGCCTCAGTCCCCCGGGTTTGGGTTTGCAGGTTAGGGTTTGGGCCACGGTCCCAGGTTTGGGTTTGCAGGGTTAGGGTTTGGGCCTCAGTCCCCTGGGTTTAGGTTTGCAGGTTTAGTATTTGGGTCTCGGTCCCCAGGGTTTGGGTTTGCAGAGTTAGGGTTTGGGCCTCGGTCCCCCGGGTTTGGGTTTGCAGGGTTAGGGTTTGGGCCTCTGTGCCCCGGGTTTGATTTTGCAGGTTTAGGGTTTGTGTCTCTGCCCCCAGGGTTTGCAGGGTTAGGGTTTCAGCCTCGGTCCCCCGGGTTTGGGTTTGCAGGGTTAGGGTTTGGGCCTCGGTCCCCCGGGTTTGGGTTTGCAGGGTTAGGGTTTGGGTCTCGGTCCCCAGGGTTTGGATTTGCTGGGTTAGGGTTTGAGCCCCGGTCCCCCGGGTTTGGGTTTGCAGAGTTAGGGTTTGTGCCTCAGTCCCCGGGTTTGGGTGTGCAGGGTTAGGGTTGGGCCACAGTTCCCCGGATTTGGGTTTGCAGGTTTAGGGTTTGGGCCTCTGTCCCCCGGGTTTGATTTTGCAGGTTTAGGGTTTGGTTCTCCGTCCCCAGGGTGTGCAGGGTTAGGGTTTCGGCCTCGGTTCCCCGGGTTTGGGTGTGCAGGGTTAGGGTTGGGCCTCAGTTCCCCGGGTTTGGGTTTGCAGGGTTAGGGTTTGGGTCTTGGTGCCCAGGGTTTGCAGGGTCACGGTTTGTGTCTCTGTCCCCAGGGTTTGGAGGGTTAGAGTTTGGGTCTCGGTCCCCAGGGTTTGGATTTGCAGATTTAGGGTTTGGGTCTCGGTCCCCAGGGGTTTGGGTTTGCAGGGTTAGGGTTTGGTCCTAATTCCCCCGGGTTTGGGTTTGCAGGGTTATTGTTTGGGTCTCCGCCCCCAGGGTTTCGGTTTGCAGGGTTAGGGTTTGGGTCTCGGTCCCCAGGATTTGGGTTTGCAGGGTTAGGGTTTGGGTCTCGGTCCCCCGGGTTTGGGTTTGCAGGTTTAGGGTTTGGGTCTCGGTCCCCAGGGTTTGCAGGGTTAGGGTTTGGGCCTCGGTCCCCAGGGTTTGCGTTTGCATAGTTAGGGTTTGAGCCTCGGTCCCCCGGGTTTGGGTTTGCTTGGTTAGGATTTGGGCTTCCGTCCCCGGGTTTCGGTTTGCTTGGTTAGGATTTGGCTTTGGTCCCCCGGTTTGGGTTTGCAAGGTTAGGTTTCGGCCTCGGTCTTCCGGGTATGGGTTTGCAGGGTTAGTGTTTGGCTCTGGGTCCCCAGGGTTTGCAGGGTTAGGGTTTGGGTCTCGGTCCCCAGGGTTTGCAGGGTTAGGGTTTGGGTCTCGGTCTTCCGGGTGTGGGTTTGCAGGGTTAGTGTTTGGCTCTGGGTCCCCAGGTTTGCAGGGTTAGGGTTTGGGTCTCGGTCCCCAGAGTTTGTGTTTGCAGGGTTAGGGTTTGAGCCTTGGTCCCCCGAGTTTCGTTTTGCTTGGTTATGATTTGGGCTTCGGTCCCCGGGTTTGGGTTTGCAATGTTAGGGTTTCGGCCGCGGTCTTTCGGGTTTGGGTTTGCAGGCTTAGGGTTTGTGTCTCTGCCCACAGGGTTTGCAGGGTTAGTGTTTCAGCCTCGGTCCCCCGGGTTTGGTTTTGCAGGGTTAGGGTTTCGGCCTC